>NC_088789.1:6255937-6557230 GCF_949628265.1 Cloeon dipterum | reverse complement strand
GACCGAATTTCCTTTAGCTGCTATGGTCGATTCAAAATTGATACTTGACGAAAGTTCGTGCAGGAGAATGCCAGATTGCCACTATTGGTTCTTAAGCGCTGCTAATTAAAAGTTTGCCAAACTCTTTCCTGACATACCACAAGTATGCACGAGCACTCTTGGCTGCTGCAAATTCTATTTTAAAGTTATGAAGGACTGTTGGTGTTGATCAACGAACAAGGAAGAAGAGACGCTATTTCATAATAGAATTTCAGAGTCAAGTTAAAAAGATTTCTAAAGAAATTTCTAAAATAAAACCGGGCCAGATTGAACAGTTATAACTGGGTTTTTGCTTTTACTAACTTAAACAATTTAAGATGAAGTTAAAACGATCTAGATCCGCAATGTGCAAGTTTGAAAAGTCAATCAAGACGAGTTGGAAAATACTTTCTTCTTTTCATTAAACTGCAACGGGAAACTTCTTTAATACGTTGGGATTGACTTTGATTGCATTGTTCTCCTTAGCCTCTTCGCGTGTGCGAATCTCGGTAGTCAACACTGAAGTGATTGTTACAATTGAATTAGTGAAGACAGGCCCAGATTTCGGCATGGTGTGTTGCAAATTAAGGCTTACAATGCTTTACGCGTGTGTGCGGCTGTTCGTCACACACAAAGCGCGCACACTTGTAATAACGCCAAGAAGGGAAATGCCAGATGTCACTCCATTGTTTGGCATCCACAAAAGCTGCAGGCACTTTGCTCTCCGACTAAAATTTCATCTGTGCGCTTGTATTTCTTTCATTCTCTTCCTCAAACAAGCATAATAGAAGGAGCGTGACTTCCCGCAAATTTGATATAATATTGAGCTTCTTGTCATTACATATAGCCCACAGCCGAAACATTTTAGAGCTCTGCAAAGAGCAATATTTCCTTAAATAATAATTGCTCTCAGATTTTACAATCATTTCGTCAGTAAATTTACAGCTAACATAGCGTTTTATGGTTTTGCAACTAATATATATAAAAAATTTGCATACAGTAACGCCCGGCTTACATTGCAGTGCGGCTTCTGATGTGTTCACATTTGAATATGATAATGAGCTTATTGTGCTTCGTGACGTGGCTTGCAACAACAAATTACGTAACAGTCTCTCGCAGAGCAGTGCGGATCATGTTTTCGGAGCACGTGTGGATTAGAAGGACCCTTCGCTTGTAATTTACAGGGCACGCATTCGACGCGAAAGGCGACAACACCGCTCTTGTGATCCCTGGACTGAATCAGTGGCAGATCGATTTTGTACGCCGTCGGCTGCTCCGAATTGTTGTTGAAAGTTCTCAGGGCAATTATTCCAACAGGCAGCCATTAGTTTAGAGCACCATTATACTCTATGAATGCGCATTCTTTCAATTATGTTTCTCTTTCTGCATGGCCTGGAAGTGGCAGGTTTTTAAATTGGAAATTTATGCAAAAGGAGACACCTCGAAAATGAGTTATTAAAATAGAAAACGGATACCGTGCAGTAGGAGACGTCTGTAGTTTGACTTTCTGATAACACATCTCTGAATACACATTTAATCACTTTTAAAGATATGATGGGTATTTTAAGTAACTAACTTGTTGGGGTCAGGATTTGAGCCAAGTGAAATGGAATAGCATCAGGTCCTTTGTATAGTAGCATTTAATACATAACATGTATTAATACATTAATGTATTTATGACAAAGTGTGAAAATAAACATCCAATAATTATTAATCCAGATTTAAGACTGAAAAGATTACATAAAAATCACAATAAAATCACAAAGGAATGTCACTATATAAATAATTAATTTACGCAGTAAAGTGCGAGTCGGGGATATAACAATTATTATCACAGTTGTACTACAATGCATACCCCGGAATTGCGTCGGGTCTATTAAAGTTATTATAAGCGTCAACGATGCGCACGACAGCATGCTCCCGGCCGGAGAGAGAAAGGTGACATGACCGTATGCGTGCGAGGGTGAGCGGTCAGTAAGGAGAATAACACAGGGTAAAAATGAGAAGAGCTTATCACACAATAATAGCGACATCTATATAGGTTACAAACTTAGTTAACGCGAATGTGTGCGGGGACCGCTATTAATTTAGCAAATTTAATTCCTCAATGTACTCTTGTAGAAATCTAAGTTTTTCCAAATAAAGGCGAATTACATGTTTTTCAGGCCAAGCGAATCGATCTCTTGTAACGCACTTTTTACGGCGGTTATTATTAACTTGAGCCCGGGGGCTGACAGCGGCTTATACCCTCTTTTAATCAAATTTAGAAATTGAATTATCAAAGCACCTTTTACACTGCGTTATTATCGTTTAAATCAAAATTTAGCTGGCACCGCCAGGAACTAATGCAGCTGGCTCTACGCATGTATTGGCCGTGGGAGGGTGAGTTAATTAAATTCCCGAAATAATAGCGGGCCACCGTTCCACCTGAGCACCCCACTTTCACACTAATCGAGCCGACGCCGGTGTAATTAGCAAAAAAGAGAGCACGTGCTTCGCGCCAGCGTATTTTTATTTATTTATCAAGGGCAAAGGACAAAATACATCTTGCTCTCGCCTAGAAGAGCGAATTTATTTGTCCGTTTTATGGCGCAACAGGAAACTCGGCGAGCTTTATAGATCTGCTCCCTCTCTTCGGACTAAATTGCTCTTGGTGAGATTCATAGTCAGACGGATTGAGCTCCAGGGAGCGTTTCGAGCCATCAAGTATATATCTTTCCCGTGTCACCCCCGCTGGCTGATAAAACGGCGCGTTGCGCAACAAACCACCGCTAAGGCCTTCACTTGCAGAGAAAAAAGGAACATTCGCCACAGCCGGTGCATCAAATTTGACGATATTTTTGTCCTTCCTCAATCGTTTCCACAACCTTCTCCCCACGTTATATATTAGGCATTAGGCCAAATATAGAAATCAAGGAATTAATTCATTGATTGTTGGGCAGTAATTTTCCTCCTACACTCTTTCCCACACGCTCGAGAATTGTGAACGCATGCATCGCAGCAGTGCGAAAATAGCACCTGCTCCACCGCTTTGTTTATCCGTGGAAATGACAGGCAATCAGAAATAAAGCTAGCTCTGTTCGCAGCCCGGGATAAGGCGAAGACAAATACATCGTTGGAATATTGAATCAAATAGAAATTGACACATGCGACGCACCGTCTGGGTAGTGTGAGTGTTTGGGTCCTTTGAAATTACGTGCACACCGAAAGTTAAATTCGTGGAGATTCTCCAGCGTGCCACTCAAGATGAAATATGAAAGGCGGCTTGCCCCCGGCGCCAACACTCCAGCTGCAAAGCCAACACGGACCTGACAGAAACGATTCCTCGGGGAAGTTGGCCTCGGATTAATCTTGTGCTTAATGCCATATCGAGACGCTCGCGTAATCTCGAGCAGAGTAATTGCACTTTCTTCTGAAGGAACACTAATTTAGTTGTCGCTTCTGTCGAGCGTTTGCAGATGCGCACAGACCCTCATAGGGTCTGGAAATTCGAGCCTCCGTCGTGTTGCTCTTCGATTTTTTTAATTTACAAATGCGAAGTGGAGCAGCCTTCGTAGCTTGCGAGTTGAATTTCTATTTGCTCGTTGTCGCTCGTCAAGTCGGTTTTTGAGGCAGCGAAAGCGTGCAGGTACGGCCGGATACGGAAACTTTTCGCCGCCAATCTTGCAGTTGCTGCTCAACCTCACGTCCTTCTTTGGCCAATTAGCCTGAATAAACGGAGCGTCTATCTTCAAATATTTGCTCCAAACACTGAACAAATATCATGTGCACGAAAATCTGGCGGCAGACTTTGCAATTATGATGAGATACTCAAAAGCGGTTCCGTGCCGCCGGGCGCGCGTGAATTATTGATGGCTGCGCAGCAAAATCCTCTTATTCGGCATTAGGAACAAAATGTTCCGATAAAATACTCATTTGATAAGCTTTTTGATGAGGCATTAAATTTGCGAATGCAGCTCTAAGCCGGTTAATTTAATTTGGCATTATTGCGGTGGATCAGTCATTCGCGAAATTGGTCGAATATACGCTCCAGTTTGCAGGAGCCGCCGCGTTTCGAGCGTGGTACGCAAAACTGGCAGATCAAAGTGCACGCGTTTAATTAAAAGCCCTCTGAAAGCGATGTAAGCGGCTTCAAACAAAGTACGAATTACGTGTACACGAGCCACTTGAAATTCTGGACACATTTGTTGCTTTTCTTGCCAAGTAGCACACAGAGGGGCTCTCAAGGGTTGGCTTTTTTGCGTGCTTTTGAGTTAAGAATTGCAAATCAGAGAGCAACACCTTTTTGCTGCAACTGTTTTACTTATAAATATTTTGTATCTGCAATTTAATATTACAAGAAAGCAGCACAACTGTAACGCGATAGTTGATTTCAGTTTTAACAGATTAATACGCATGACGACGTGAATTTTAAAAAAAATGGTATACAAATTCAGCGAGCAGGTCAGTTGAGAGAAGCAAACCAGAAAAATACTGCTGTTGATTTTACAGTCTCTCTGTGAGCATCAGGAGTCTAGCAGTTAATATATAAAGCAACTTAACAGCGCGGTTTTTAATAGCGCTGGAGCACATATTTGGCGAGCGGTGGCTTTATCCCAGTTCAGCCTTCAAACAAATTGGCAAGCGTACCTAAATTAAGGTGTCTGTTTGACTAAGCGCTTAGCGTGCTGCCGACGGTACAATAATCGAATTTGAGGCCTTTGCCCGAATTCGGCGGCTTTTGCCCGACCAGCGCCAATATTGATTAAACCGCCGCCGTGCAAAATTTCGCGACGACGATGATTGTCCTGGCTACGAGGCAGGTTGCAGCCACAGAGAGGGGGTGCGATTGCGGTTATCGAATCAAACCAACTGCGACACACGTTTCTGCGCCCTCTGTTCTTGACAAACTTTAAATGTGAAAATTACCTGGCTCTTGCAAAAAAACATAACAGCTGGAAATACTGCATTTAAAAAACATAATAGGTTATGCACAAAATGGACACACTGAATCAGTGTTTAAAAGTAATATTTTTTGTGAAATAAGCGGCACACACAAATTGATTTCATGTAATTTACATTGAAGCCTTGTAAAAATATATCGTAGGGTTAATAATGATTTATACATGACAACATTCCTGAAAAATGCACAAAATTTCGGGAAAACACATTTTTAAACGTATATTAGTGTGTTTTCTGGCAAGCTGAGTGGTTTTAGCACGCTCACTCACGCCAGTTTATTTAATTGGCGCAGTACACCCCCACAATCAGAGAGTGAATGAAAAAATGTTTTATTCGACATCCTTATTCATGCATGTTTTTACGGATGTAATTGCAGTCGTCCCGAATGCCCACAATGGCGCCTCCGGGCAGCACACGAAGCATCCGGCAATTCAAGCGGCGCTTCAGCCTCCAACCGTCTTCCTTCCTCGGACGTGACGACGGCAGCAGCACCCCCAGGGGCGGCCACTCCCCCAGCATTGACGAGTGCTCCGCCGCCAAAGACATAGTAACCAAGCACAGGCACAAAATCGTCGTTATGGGGCCCACAAAATCCGGTAAGTGGCCACAGAGGTCGTCTCTTGAGCAGATTTTGCACGACACGCTAATGGCTAGGACGATAACACGGGGAACGGAACAGTTCATATTTAGAGGAATCTATACTTATATGATGTCCTTTTGGGTTTATCTCTGTCTATATCGAAAATTCCTAACGCAGAATGATTCATGCAGCATAAAATATAAAAATTATATAGATAAGTCAACGGTTCTAGCAGAAAAGATAAAGCAGACTGAAATCACTGCAATATGCACCTGTTATTCTGATGACTAAATAAGTCAGTTTTATTCCTATAAACAGCTGTAGTTATAGAAAAAATGGAAGAATTGCTCAATTATTTAATAAGTAAAAGTACACAGCGTATCCTGCACGCGTATTTTGTAAAAAAGACAAAGCTTGTCGCTTAAAATATTTTTTCCGAATTCTTCGCTGGCAAAACAGAGCAGGATTTTATGAAAATTTTTTGCTTGATTGGAAACACAAGTATATTAGCTTACAAGTTATACAGCTTATTGGCTTTATTTGTCCACAACAATTGATTTTGCCAAGTGGCTTAAAATTTGTTTAAAGCCATAATTATTATTTTTTTAACGCCAATTTAAAATCGGAATTGCATGATGCACTGATGTCTTCTCAGTTTTATTTAAGAGATCATAATAAATAGTCGATCTTAACTAAATTCCTAAGGCAAAAATTAAACTCCCGTGCTGCGGCTGCATATTGTTTCAGGTAAAACGTCTCTGATCTCACAATTTCTGTACGGCTCATTCCCCGATCGCTACAAGCGCACCGTCGAGGAGATGCACCACGGCGAGTTCGACGTGGCCGGCGTCCGCCTCACGCTGGACATCCTGGACACGTCGGGCGCTCAGGAGTTCCCGGCAATGCGGGCGCTGTCCATATCATCGGCGGACGCCTTCATTCTCGTCTACGCGCTCGACGAGTCGGAGGAGTCGTTCGAGGAGGTGCGTCAGCTGCGCGACCTCATCCTCTCGACCAAGGGCGTGTCGGCGGTACCAATTGTCGTCATCGGGAACAAACTGGACCTCGTCGAGGACAAGGAGAGCCAGGTGGAACACGAGACTGTCGAGTCGATCGTCACCCTCGATTGGGAGCATGGGTACGTGCAGGCATCGGCCAAGGACAACAAGAATGTAGCCAAGTGCTTCCAGGTGAGTCACACGCATTTTAAAGGATTGAAAAGGTGGAGGAGAGTTGATAAATGATTTATTTATTTATTGAAAGAAACACCAATGGTGTACAACAGACATGGACACGAATAAAATATTACAGTACACTCGCACGCATGAGAGTAAATGGGATCTTATCACAATTCAAAAAGTGGTAGAAATTCACATATTCATCGCAGAACATTTACAATCGAGACCGGCCTTACTATGATATTTCTTATTAGTACAGTAAACGTAATGATAGTCGTGACAAGCGTGCCTGGTGAAAACATGTCTATTTATGAAACAGGCATTTTCCAGCCCGGATCGCCCATTGATCAATGAGTTGATCAATGATGTGTTCGCATTTTTCTGGATAAATCTAGACTATATTTTTATAAAGATAATTAATTGCGCCATTTTTTAAACAAAATCGTTTAAGAGTTTGTAACATATTGTTTGGGGGTCCATTGCGGGCTGATCCGACCCGCTATCAGGGGGTCGCCCATCTCAAAAGAGGTGAAACGATAAAAGAATGAAATGAAGTTTTCCCTAGGCCGAAGAATAAAATTGATAGGTCTGTTTCACACTCTGCTATTTTCATATTATTCTCTTCTGAATATATAAAAATCAGCTCCCTCTGAAAAAACCAGTGATGGAAAAAATACAATTGGAAAGTTCTCTAAATCTCAACAAAAGGAAGTGTCTGATTGTGAGTGGCAACCTGTTAAACTCTTTCCAATTTCACTTTTTAGCAATCACTTCCTGACAAACTTTGCAAGGATCGTTCGCGTAGCCTTAGTGGTGACGTTTGGTGGTTGCCACTTGGCGTTGAATAAATCAGCTTAATCTCTTTGCTGCCATTGACTGTTGCACACGTCACAAAAATTTAGTTTCATAGGGGCTGGGCATAGAGAGATTTTAAATGTGGGTCCACTGTCTTTCCCAAGCAGTCAGGGATGAATAAAAAATACCTTTAATATTATTTGGTAAAATCACAAGGGGTCTAATCTTGAAAATATCGCTCTTATTTTTTTAAATGAGCCCTAAATAGCCTTTAACCAAATCAATTCGTAAGATAGCCCTTTTTTAAAATTTAGTCAAAATTAAAAAAAATTGAGTCTTAATTTTTACATTTAGCTCTCCCGGGACCAGATATTTTTGCAAGAAGCAGTCAGGTACATGTTAATGATTGATCGTAAACGCGGCTTTGCAGGAGCTGCTGAATCAGGCAAAGGTGAAGTACAACCTGAGCCCGGCTCTGCGGCAACGGCGGCGGCGGCAGTCTCTGCCTGCGGCGCCAGGCTCCTCTCCGAACCACAAGTCGGACAAGCCGCTGATGACTGTCATGCCGCCACCGATGGACGCGGACAAGCTGGAGAAAATCAGGGAGGCCGGCGGCGAGAAACGCAACTCGTGCGTCATTTCCTAATCCTGTCGCAGGGCGGGGCTGTGTTGCGTAATTGATAAAAATGCATCTGCTGACGAGGGGGTTTTGTTGCGCCGCCGAACGCGCGGGTGCTTGAGCGTGTTGCCGTTGAGGTGTTCGGTACGAAGCACTGCGGGTTGGTGCATTCAGGGTGCTTGCCGAGGGTTCGCGGTTTTTCCCCAGTCTTGCGTGTTTCTAGACATTTCCCACGTTGAACCATTTTGGGCTTTTCTGAACGAATTACGAATTACTCTCATAGATGCTGTATTACGCATTCGGGTTTGCCGCCCTTTCTGAACTGCGGCCTAATATTTGTACGCGAAACGGCCGTAAAGTGGTTTGCGGGAAGCCTGCTTTTCAAATAAGAATATTAATGGGTAACTCGAAGCTTGTCGGTACTTGCAAGTTAAATATAATTTTCAGATTAATTTTGTATCGCACCAAAGCTGTTCCATAATTTATAACAATATTTATATCTTGGAAGTGCCGATTTAAGTGAACTGTTAGGAGGCTTTTAACTTCGCTGTTCGAGACAACCTCAATTTAGTCCACTCTCTTTTTGAAGCAACGCAAATATATAAACGCGCTTTCCATCTCGATTTTTGACGGGCAGTTTTTGAATATTTGCGCGCCAACACTGCAGTGCAGGTCGAGTAAAAGACACATTGCTCAAGCATCCCTATAAAATCGGGTCTAAAGCACGTGTTGCTGAGCCGGCATAAAAGCGTACTCAACTCGCATCAGTTGCTTTGGCATCGGTTCCGAATCCCGACCGAAACGGACTGCGGAGTTTATTTTTTGATATAATAATTAATAGGCCTCTCTTATCATTCCTCCCTTTGGCTCCCGTGTGTAAAAAGGCACCTGTTGATGACCCCCGCCCCTCCCACTACATACAATGCATGCTTTTGATGATGGAAATGGACAATCAAAAAATAATAAATATAAATGCCGTTCTCCAGCAACGTTTGCAGCGCGTGCACGCCAAATTGTCATTGATTACATTCCTCAATATTTTTTGCTACCCAAACGAAGGTATTGATTTTTTACCAACGTGTTTCTCTCAGAGTCAGACGTTTTTAATTGTGTACATTAAAATATAAGAATCAAATTCATTTAGAGTTTTTATTACCTGTGTTGTGACCACGTGCTTGTTGAATCGTGTAACTGACGTAATTTAAAAAGGAAAACTCGAAAAAACTTTTGGCATGGGTCTGACTAATAGGCATAGAAATAGTCAAAGCGCAAAATGTTAATCGACGACGAAAAATGTTTCCGCGTGATCTGAATTAGTGGTGTGTATACTTTCCAAGCTGTCAGATCGCATCTTTTGCTCTATTCGTGTAGGAAAAGCGAACTTTTGTTCTATCATCGATGACCCCAACTCGCAATAAAAAATTTAAAAGTGAAACTCACACCAGGGTTTTGTTATTTTCGTTTTACTTTGCATGTTGTGCAGTGGAAAGTGCACCAAACGATTTATGGAAAGTCCCGTAACATGTATCTCCCCTCGGTGTTTAAAGCTTTGTGTCAGTGTTGATCGTTAAATTAAATTATTAATAATGTGCGAAATAAAATTTTCTTCTTATTTAACTGGATCTTTTATTCACCGTTTCCCATTTCACAATATATGTTTTATACTATTGAATCAAAGCAGCTCGCAGCCTTCATTTTAAAATTACTAAATTAATTGGGGTTTTCTGTCTTTTGTTCGTACGGCTCTATTTAAAAACTCATATTATCAAAATTCGAAATTGACCGAAAATTATTGTGCTACAAAAATTATTTCTGCCTTTTTGGATTTGGAATTTGAAAGTAAATGCGCGAGTAGATTTTTCATTCATTTTCATAAAACCTAAGTTCCTCCCCAAATTTTGTTAGTTATTTTTTTTCTCAAATTATCAAAATTTGAAATTGACAGAGTTAATATTTGAGTCGAGCAAATTACTTTCTATTTCTAAAAGCTTTGACCGATAGCTTTGTTGAAAATTTCTCTTAAAGATTTTAAAGTCAAAGTCTACATCCCAACTAATATTTTTTCTCAAACTACCCCATTGCTTGGAAGGGATGCACAGAGGCGCAGTAAAATAGACGCTTATGGTTAAAGTGAACGTGGTAATCTAAAAAATGGATCTGCTGTGTGTGCAGCGAAGCGGCATCCGCAGTCTTTGTCCCGCCGATAGAATTGAGTGGCATCGCGAGTGAGCAGCAGCCTCTTGGATTACCTGCGACCTGCGACAATTCACGGCCTCCCGTCGAGCAGCACAGACGCAGCCTTTTACACGCCGGATATTGGTTCTGCCACCGAAATGCGTTTGTATGTTTATTCACGTTCCACTTGAGGATGTGTAGGCGAAGACGGAGCAGCGGGAAACAAAGCATTGCAGACAAAACAACGTCCTCCTCTTGATTGGTCGTGCACTCATTCATCGATTGAAATCGCGCTCCACCGCTCCTGTTTGCAAACTGATGCGTACGCCAGCCAATCTGCCTCTTTACACTCTTTACATTTGCTATGTAAACAACACGACTGAATAGAGATTGAGCACAGAACAACTACCAATTAATGAAAATTCTAATTGAAAAGTTGCCAAACTGTTCCATGATAATATCAAATTAAAAAAGTGTGTAGCCTGTAATTCAGGAAAAACCAATTTCATAAAATACTCATTATTGGTGCATACATTTATGCTATGGGGCATCTTTAGGTGGCTTAATATAAAATTATATTGGAGCTAAATGTTATTGCGAGGATTTAAAAAAAATTATTTATAAGCTAATTAGCAGTGATTGATGGTTTTGGTCTGCCATTTTAAACAAAATTTTAGTTGCCTTTCGTTAGACGTTTCTTCTCTCTCTGCGCGAAAATAACCGCAAATATTTGTAGAGCTGCAATGAAATGAATGTTAAATTATGACAGCTAAAAAGGGAAATATTTGTTTTTAATAATTTCCTTCAAATCTTCATTAGCAATTTGCAAGAGGACCTTTTCTCCCTCAAGAAGTTTTGCCAGATGTACGAAAATTTTACAAAGCGATGCAGCAGAGGAGAATAGTATACTTTTGATACTCATACGCAAAATCTCTGATTAAGGTTATGCACAAAAGAATTTGCCCAGCAGGCAAACAGGGTGTAACTCATTACAAAAAAATGTTTCAGGGGAAATTCTAAAATGCCCTCGCGCGACTCCACGCAAAAAAAGACAGGAACAAAATTGTCTCGGTAGTTTTTTTTATTGTGAACCTTACATTCGAGAATATCTTACAAAAGTTTCAATGACTGAGTTAACTTATCTATAATAAGGAATGTTCCTTTAATCAGATTCGAAGGCAAATTGCAAAGTTCTACGCAGCTATATTGCTTGAATTGCTCTGAAGCATTTTATTTTCCTAAACCTTTACCTATATATATTCTGAAAGTTTGCACCGCAGTAAAGCTTGTCCCGGCATTATTTCGATTGGGCGAAAGGAACCGCAATCAAAATTACACAATTATACAATTTATTCCCTGTTGGTGCGCATTGTGCCGTGGTTTCATTCAATAAGTGCTTTGCGCTTCGTCAACAAATTTTGGAAGCCAAATATATCAATAAATCAAGAGTATCGAAGCCACGCGCGTGATTGTTTTGTGCATATTTTGAAAGCTCTCTCGCGCGAGTTTATTATTAAGGTGCGAACTCTAGAATCAGATATTGTTGAGGCAATAAATTTAGATTAGAAGTGGCTTGTTCCATTTTGGACCATGATTAGAGGCACTTGGGTGATTTCAGACTCAAATATTTACGTTTTTGCGAGATGATATCTACAGCTACTAATTTCATCTCAATGTTCCAAGAGGCGTTAGCAATTTCAACAAAAATGTTCCACTCAAATCGAATACTTGTTGGTCCTCACGCTCTATATGGTTGCATGCTCTTCATAAATAGACAAGCAGCTCGAAGGCTTTTTCTTTGTTAATTGATATTTTTGTAATCTGTGTTGGTCTGGTGGTGTGTGTCTGTGTTTCTTATTGTTAGAATAACTCTAGTTCTCGATTAAACCGGACTGAAAAAATTACAACCAACTTGACTCACATGTGTGCAGTGGCTTAAATTTGTACAACTCTATTATCATTGCGAATTTTTGTGTCGCCTGAATCAAGAAACAAGACCCTGTCTCTGAAATATGAACATCTTTGTTGCTGAAACAAATATTCCCGAAATTGAAAATCACTTTTAAGGATATTTACGTGCAACCTTTTTAGGAAATGGATTGTAATTCGTGCTATTAGAAAGTTTCCAAGCTCATTTTGAAAGGCATTTAAAACTAGTCTTTAATTTACGTAGAAATTGTTTAGGCAAAGATTCTACGTGGCTTGAACTACATTCTTCCTGAAGCATCCTAATTCAGAATACAAAACACTATAATCTCTTAATACGATGTTGGTTTTCTACAAATTACGTTCCCTACGTTCGCATTTACAAAGCAAGGCAAATTTTGATTTGGAAAAAGCATACAAATGGCCGGATGTTGTTTAGAAAATTTTCGAGGCGAAATGAGACGGAATCAGCTGTGGATGGCCATGCGGTGGGCAGCCTCGCTGGTATACGAGACCCAGTAGACGACGGTGAAGAGACAGAAGACGAGCGGAAACAGCACGAGCGAACCCTGGTCAAGGGTGCCGCGCGACGAGCCGCAGAAGGACACGCAGTACTCGGCGATGGCCCGGCCCCGCTGCTGCTGCCTGCTGCCTCTGGGAGAGCCGCCCCCGGCCTCGTTGTCCGTCAGCGAGTCGCGTCGGTCAGGGGGTGGACTCGAGGCGCCACCGCGGCGTCGCTGCGAGCCACACAGGAAGGGCCAGTGCCGCGGAGACACCGGCAGCAGGAAGCTGCGTCGTTGCGGCGATGACTCCTTTAAAATGAGCAACAAGCTGAATTTTTTTGAAATGGTAAGAAAATAAATATATTGAAAGTATAATGTCATCTTTTATAAAAAAAATTATCAACTATAGGAGCGAAAAACACAATATTTTTCCCGATGAATAGGCGCGTTCACTTTAGTTGGAATTGAGTAAAGGTCAAAATTACATTGATTGCTGTGCAAGGTTCCGAGAAAATCAACTTGAGAGTTTGAGTGCTCTTCAAATGGCGCGCAACGTCTATGTATGCAGCATCACTTTCGTTGCCTAGAAGAGGAAAATATCGTACACCATGTTTTTGTGATTGATTTCCATTCCTCTCGTTTACTTCTATTTGGCGATGTGAGGAAATGTATCTTATTTTCTCGAAAAAAATCACGATTCTCGAAAGCAGACATGGCACCTCTTATTTTAAAAGCACGCAATCTTTGCAGTATATATTCACCTTAAATTTCTTAGGGCAACGCATGAAGGACAATTTTGATAGCATTATTAAAACGGATTGTTCTACAACAACAAACGCTATCTTCTCCATGGGCTAGTTCCAATCGAGTTACCTCTTACGGCAGAGCAAAACGAAAAGTCCCTCCTCGTATTGTCAACTTGAGGTGCCTCCAAAGTAAATAAATACCTTTTTTGGATAAAATAATAATATTTACTATCGCTACTTGAACTTTAAATGTGTAAAAGTGACTTACCCTGAATGTGTAGACTGCACTCTCGCGGTTGTCCACCATTCCCCTCTCCTGCAGTTCGAGGCCGTCGTCGGGCTGCATGGCCTCCGGGGTTGCCAGCGGGGGCATGGAGGCGCGCGGGAACACCCTCCGCAGCACGGCCAACCTGTCGCCAGACGGACTTTTTCTGTTGATGCAGTTTACGTGCACTGTAAAAATTTCGTTCGATAAGCACCACTTTATATTGCTTTCCGCTTTGGCTTGAAATACTATGCTCAAGTGGTTTTTATGGTGGGAGTTTTCTCACAATCAGTCAGCGTGCAGCCGCAAAAATGTAGAGCAGGGCAAAAACGATAATTATCTCTACGGTTTCCACTATCGCGCAGGTTGCAGCATTTTTCCAATAATAATAATAATAATAACAGGCCTTTCTAGCTATCGGCACTTTGCGAAAGATCGTTTTTGCGCTGTTCGCTATAATATGGTGACACACTCTACACTATGGAAATATGGAAAATCTTTTGTGGCACACGTCTCGCTGGAAAGTTTTAGCTCCAAAAGATTGGCCACAAAAACTTTCCACACCCAAAGCACGCAGCTTTTGAACTAAAAATCTGTACCTTGCGGCGCAATATTGCTATAAAAATCACGTGAGTGCTATTCACGAGAGTGTTATTTTCATATCTCTGCGGCCTAGCGCAAGTTTGAACGTGCGCTGCAGTGTTTTCCTCTCAACGCACTAATGCGACGCCTCTCTCGCGTTAATGCTCGTCTTCTACAAAATGTACCAAAAATGTGAGCCCAAAAATACAAATGTATGCAGGTGCTGGCTAAAAAAACACTATGATTCGACTCAAAAAGCACGAAATGCGAAAGAGACCGCGCTCACCGTCGTCTAAGCTGCACTCAGCTGGAAGAAAAAGTAGCAAAAGTTATGGGACCTCTAAAAAACATATGTACAGGACTAACAACTTTACAAGAACTCGATTGAGCCTGGCTCTCGAGAATTTAATTTGTAATTAAAGGGGAACTAGCACTTCACACCTGTGTCATCCTCGGGTGTTGCCAAGGCGGCGTGGAAGTGGTTGACGGCGGGAATCATTCGGGCGCTGCTGTCCCTCCGCGGACTACCCTGCTCTGAGCTGATCTGCACGGCAGGGGGCCCTCCTGACGCGGCCGAAATGGAGCTGCGTGCCTGACGTGCCCTCGCCGCCAAGCTCGCCACGATTCCTAATCGACAACATGAATCATTATTTTGTTTTGGCTTTAGACGTATTGAGAAGCACCTAGACTATTTTGTGCTTTGCTGCGGCGCCAGTTCTTGTCGTAGCGCATCGCGAAGAGGACGACGAAATACTCCAGCAGTGCCACGAATACAAAGAGGATGCACGAGATGAGCCAAACCTCGATGCACTTGAGCTCCAGGGCGTTGGGAGAATTGTTTCTGAGGAAAGTGAAAATCATTCCGCGGAAAATGACTTATGCAACCTGCGAAACATCTATGCCTAACGTGTTGCCTACCTCTGATTTTTCAGTATATTTATCAAATTAAATATGTCAATTTTGTCCTCTGGAAGTTCTTTTAGCTTGACCTTGATGAGGTGTATCAATGAAATCCAGAGACGACCCATCTCTAGCCCAATTCAATTTTTTACCAAATATAGTTAGCTATTTGATATTTTCTAACTTTATAGATTTCCTTCTTATATTTTAGATTTCCCAAAAGAAATTAGCAAATTTATGTCTGTACCTGACTGTGTCAAACATGGTGACCAAGCTGAGCAATGTGGTGACAAGCAAGACCATCCGGCCAGGGACCAATTCAGGGTTGACGATGAAGCTGCCCCAGGAGATGATGACGAACAGAGAGCTCGGCAGGTACGTCTCCAAAAGGTAGGATTGCAGTTCTCGGCCCAGGGTGATCATCAGCCTGGCGGTCGAGTGGTTTCCTGCGAGATGAATTTATAAAGAGAGACAGTGGAGGCAACAAACGAACCCTCGCCGTAGTAGATGACTTGCTCCTCTGTCTCTGCCGCGAAGGAGACGACGTACTTGGGCAGGCGGTAGCCGTCCCCGAAGTCGCTGGGGAAACTGAGTGCCGGGTCGTCTCGCCAGCGAAAAGTCATGTCGTCGACCGTGTACTTGTCTGTGTGTTCTCGGAATGAGAAGAGAAACGAATCGATAAATTGATATTAATTTACAGCTGCTGAAGTCGACGGCGCACCGCTGTATGTCCAGAGGGTAAAGGTCAAAGTCCATATCACATTTTATGATCACAGTAGCCCTGCAGCACACAAATCCGCGTCAGATTATGGGCTCGAGAAAGAAGAGAGGCTTAGTTAGTTCATGGCATGGCTTGCGGCCAAATGCATATAATTTCGTTTGAAACTGATAAAACAGTACTGCGTGACGTACGGACTTACAAGAACAAAGAAATGAAATAATTATAAAATAGTTCATTTGAAAAGGATTTAGTTTTCAAAAAGGTACTCTATTTTTTAAGCAACTCTAATTTTAATTTTGAGTAACAATTTTTTCAAATCATCATTTCTTAAGTCAATACTTGTGTCTGCGATTCATTACCGCGATAAAAAGTGTCATTACATCTCTAACCATTAAAGAATCGCTGTATAAGGCCAGCCAGCACATAATAACTCTGCTAAAATATTTCAAATTTGTCTGTGATATATTCTTCACTTCAAAATTTGATTTGTTTCTTATTCCTCATAATAAAATAATTATACTCTCCTACATTTCCATTATTCATTTATTTTTTTCAATTGCAAGATGAGACCGACCCAATAGAAACCCTGAAGGTGGAGTTGGCGTAGAGGCGCATGGAGGCCATCTCCTGGAACACCTGTACCATGCGCATGTCCCTGAGCTGCCTGATGTAGAGGTCAGGTACCCAGAAGGAGTGACGCTGCGCCCAGGTCAGCTCGACGTGGTCCCTGTTGCCGAGCAGATGCACGCGAGGATCCTGCCAATAGACTTGCAGAAACACGTCGATCGCGATTTCCTGCGAAGACGAAACAAAAAATTCTACCATAGGATTTTGTCAGCTATACACGCTGTCTCTCGTGCACACTTCTCGCTCGGGGGTTTGGGCAGTTTGAAAAGCGTGTTTTTGTATTCTCCAAAATAGGCTTTTATGCAAAATTTAACACTGCAAAATTTTCGGATTTTCATAGTTCAGGATAGGTTTCATTTGTTTTCAACGATTAAGTTTCTTTCATACAGTTTGTGCTCTCTATCGAGGTATTTGACCAACGCTAAAAAATTACGTGGGCGAAGCTGCAGCTGGAACGTGCGGCGGCGGCGTGAGTGAGAGAACGAGATCATCCAAATTACAATACACGAAATCTTGTGAGCCAAGTTTGCTCGACTGGATTCCTTTCGGCTGCCGCCGGAACGCTAGGCATGCAATTTCGTGGCGGGCCGCTTGCATACAGCTCGACTGAGAGCAGAGGAAATTTAAATAAATCTATTCTGTTCTATGGCAAGAGGTGCGGTAAAAATGCGGCGGGTTTACTTACTAGGTTAGAATGCCTTTTAAAACGATACTCATTAGAGCGCTTATCCCAATAATACTGAAAAACACATTGGGATGTCAGCAAAATCAAAAACACACGCACAATTGGCAAGGAGAAGTGGTTTTAAAAGGGGAATGGCACCACATTTCCTGGCGTTGTGTCACAAAAGCAGTAAGGGGACAGACACACAGCTGCGCCGTTTCTCACGCTCACCTCTTTATTCTCGTCGACTGAAGAGACCCGGTTGATGAACAGCGAGACGGACACCACCATGTTTTTGCCTGCAACAAGGAAGCTTTCAATGCCTGGGTGAAAAAGAGGGTCAGGAAACGAAATCGGTAATGGCGTGCCAGAGAGAAAAATATGCTCGGTTGTATTTCAAGCTACCATTGAGGGCAGGGTTTAAGCGAAAAAACCGACGGGGAAAATAATTTAGGGGTATTGATTGGAAATATTTTGCATCAAACGAGACTGAAATAGAACAAAAATTTTGCAAACATAACGTATAATAAATATTTTGTAACATTTGCAGCACCAAAATTGATGAATTATGAAATTCATTCTAAAAAGACAGTTTATTCAAAACCCTTATTATACCTTTACTAGAAATACCATCTAAAATTAGAGAAAAGCATACAACTTCCAAGGTAGCCATTTAATATTTTTAGAAAAGCGGCTCAAAGGTTTTTATGCTAATTAAGCACTGCCTATCCTTATTGGAAATCATGATTTATTTTGCCAGGAGGAAAATTTACCTCATAATTCGCACACAGTTGGATAAATCGCGACGAGAGAGATCGAAATCAAGCAAAAAATAATTGACAAACAGTTAAAGACATTTTTATGAGAAATTTGCAAAATCTGAAATTTAGCTGTTCCTTGGTCCGTTAAACTTTTCTTAAATGCAGTTGTGCTTTCTCGTACAAAAAATCAGGTTTGTGCAAATACTGATCAAAGGTTTCATTAATTAATTTTTAATAGCTAGAACTTTCGATAAATTTTATAAAAATACTGCGTTAGAATTTTGGCCGTCACGCGTTACATTAAGGAACGAGGGCACTTAAAAAGTTAATTATGCGCAAAGAAGACCAAGTTGTTTATTTATGGTGGCATTCACGGGAAATGAAATATGATAAAACATTTCGTTAACACCGCGTGTTTTATGTTGGCACTAAGTCTCAATCTAGATTTCACAACTGGAGCAGCAAACGTTATTTAATTCCACGGAAGGACTCGCTATCAGAAAATCGAAGACGAATAAGTTCGCGCCTGCCAGGACGGCGGAACACGCAAACCAACAAAAACAGAATAAAAATGTAGAGAGGGATGCATTGCACACGAGAAGTGAGGGAGATGAGTCGCCTGTGATACGCACGGTGGACGGAAAATTAGTGAGTGCGCGTGTTTATACCGCCACACACGGATTTCATGCCGCGCTTTTATGCTAATTACATCGATTGACGCGCCAACGGACGGCCGAGCTTGGAATAAATTTGCCCATGAAAAGTATGAGGTAAACAAACGTTCTCTCGGCCCGTTCAATGCCATGCCTGAGGGCAGTAATTTTTCGGCGAACTTTAACGTCACTGAAGTACAAGCGGATGGGACAGTGTTCACAATTTATTGCGTGGTTGACAAAGATCTCTCTTCTTACCTCCTTGATTTTTGAAATGTTTCCGAACGAGGAAAATATATTCAGAACGCATTTTTAAAATTTTGTTTCATATTCTCTGGTAGAATATTGATTCGTGTAATGTTTTTTTATAAAGTGGTCCGGAATATTAAAATTGTTAAGAAATGTATAATCAATTAACTTAAACTAGATCAAAAAAGCTTCATATCAGAATTATAGATATAATTTAAATTTCTCTTGAGACATTATACGCCAAAAATATAATTTGCCGTTAAAACTGCATGATAAGGTGCTTGTATGATGATCAAATTGGAAGGTCGGAAAAATATTCAATTTCACAGCGCGTTCTAACCCACAGAAACCAAATTAAATAATTTGCAAATCACTTTGATAGCTGGAAAATTCATTTTGATAGTTTTGAATAGTTGCACGATCGAGTTTGTAATTTAAAAGGCCATTGGTTAAATTTGGCAACCAACAAACAAAAACTTCGCCACCGAAACAGCGGGCAAAACCACATTGTTTGAGCCCTCGTCTAATATTGCTCTGAGTGCGGATGGCCAGTCGGAACTAATCAATTTGTTGTTTATTTCGGACAGCGGCGTGCATTAGCAATATTGCAGCGCGCGGCTATTTTCGGATCAGCTCGATGAAAAGCGTGGATGCGATCTCGTCGGCTGATTGCTACTTTATCTGCCCGCGTGCATTATCATTATTAATTACCCTTCGCCGGATTACGCTTAATTGGCTCGTGCGCGCGGAACCAACTGTGCAAACACACATACGAAAACTCATGCTTCTTACGTTTTGAATAATTCGTCTCTTGGGAATTCCAGAGCTGCCTATCGCCAAATGGAAATTCGATCTCTTTCCGCAAGAAAATACATCACGCTAGTTTCAATCATGAACCGCCTCGTCCCCTTGATTGCTATAATAAAAATAATAAAATTTTCCGATGCGTTGTTTGCGTTTTATATATGTATTTGAAGCGAAGAAAGCGGAAGTACAATAAAAACTGTTACTTTTTTTATTTACAATCAGAAGTTACTGCTCCCTGATTCAATTGCTCCTAAGAAATAAACAAACTTTTCACAAAGGTGTAACAACTTTTAACTCTGTAAAAATTAAATACGCGTACTTCATAATTTTATATTCCAATGTTCTCCAACTTAAAATAAAGTAGTTACATCTGTTTCTCAAAAACTTATGGCAGTAATTATTATTAGAAGATTTAAATTCTCATACGTTAAATGTGACCTAAAAAAAAATTGGATTTTTCCTTTTATATTTTGGAAGCTGGTTGATCAAGTTTGCAAGTCACGAGTGTCACATCTAACTTTTCTTTTGATAAGGATAGATTATAATTTTTGCACTCACTGGCGGATGCTGCCTTAAAGCTAGTGACGTGGCAATTATTCCGCGACAGTGAAATTTGCAAATTAACTCGTGCGTGTAACATCAGGGTTTTTGCCAGTGGTGGAAATTGGCCGGTTGGTTCACGCTAGGTTGCGTGATGCTGCCGGTTTTGTCATCGCTCTCTCAGGGGCTGACGTGTGCCGCAAGAGCTGCCCTCCCTTAATTCCGTCTCTCGCAAATTCCACGCGGAATAGGACAAATGCTAAATGACTCGCGATGCCATAATTCTTTTTCTTTCTGCTGCGGTGACGACGACCTTGCCTCTTTACTTTACTATCGTTATTATTTCAAAAGTTGTGTTTGCATTGTTTCAGAAAAATATGGGGCTTCTAATTAAAAATATACGAGAACTGTACATGTTTAAACATTAAAAATAAATTTAAAACGACGAAACATTTGGACAGAAAACTCGTGTAGTGTACAAAACTGGAAACAAAAAACCAGATGGTTTCTGGTTGTGTGATTAGTTCAAATTGATTTATAACTTTTTTATTCCACCATTCAGGAACTTGTGATTTGGATGAGAATAAACATCATTAAAATAAAATTATTTCTTTGAAGTTCGTGAGTGAGAGTTTCTGGTACATTTTGTAATATTTCACAGAACAGTCATGATTACAATCGTTCAATATGGTCTTTTTATGAGGCGTAAGCCTAGACTTGATATATTATGTATTTAGGAAGGTGTAGTGTGAAGCGCGGAAAGTTTGGAACCTATTAGAATATGAATGTGAATTCAAGTGCATTCAAACAAAATCTCTAAGACGTATTTTTCAAAACATAAATTGATTGATTAAAAACTTATATAATGCTGAAATCTTTTCGATTTTGGGTTGCACAGGTTGAAGCATCGCTACTGATCTGAACTATGGAATATTGATCTCTATTAGTACGAACACAAGCATAGTTATTTCAACAGCTCCTATGACTCTAAAGTCATGCATTTAGCCCAAACGTAATCGGAATTCGTTTGAGATAAATCCGTACGCATGCACACACGCGTTTGCCACAAATTTCGGAAGGCTTGTGCATTATTTGCGGCGAGTACTGGGGAAGCCGCAGAACGACAGCTTTGAAGGTTTGAATGCTTGCTCGGTATTTCTAATTAATAATCCGCTTTTGCAATCAGTGAAGCGAGCGCCGACGTGAATTTCTATTGTTTTGGCCTGCACGGTAAAATTATTTGCCGCATACGCACAAGCCACACAAATGCACAAAACGCCAAAGTGAATGCTCGACAGAGAAGATAAAACCCCTTTCCGCTATGATATATTGTGTGTGAATGAAATAGTTTGTTTCCACAATAATGGAGGTGCACTCTTCATTCACAAAAGCCAGCACTCTACAACATCACCATTACAATATTTTTAAGAGTGTATATTAAGTCAAACAATTACAGTCTTTAGAAGTCACCACTAAACTATTTTCAAATTCAGTTTTTCAAATCATCTGATCTGAAGACCCCCATAACAGTTTGAGATACGAATTTGTTGAGCAAAACATATTTATTGTAGAAAAATGTTTTAAACGCTTTGGTAAACATTTAACCAACAAATTATCATTAAAAACACGCTAGCACAAAAAATCTACCATACAATTTTTAATTTAATATGATTACTCTACATCCTTAAACTTTCAATAACTTGTTTGATCATTTTTTATTTTGAAATATCTTATTCATAAGTAATATATAATATGCATTTTTTTCCAATAGAACAAATAGGAAGAGGAATACCAAACCTTAAGAGGAACTCTAATAACGAGGATCCTAGTACTCTTTACTCCGAAGCAAATTAAATAAAATATTTTACTTTTTTCGTCAGAAAAAATGTTAATTTTCCAACACACCGTCTGGACGGTGTAATTCTGACTGTAACAAAATTGCATCAGCTCTGAACAGGTATTTAAAGGTAAAATTTTAATTAGATTTTAATGCAGTGTGACTGTTGGTCAATGGACTGCTTGTTTTGCGTGCGAGTGCATTGTAAGCACAGTCAAATTGGCGCGATAAATACATTTCGTAGTGGTGCGTGCGTCGGTTGGGGGTCGGAAAACCTGGCTGCCTTGAGAGCCGTGGGGTTAATTATAATCTGACCTACATTAAACTTCTCATAATGGTCGCTTGATTGTCGTCGTGCGCGAGGCACGACCCAAAACTTCCCGTATTGCCCACTTTTCCAATGAATTTCGCTTCCTCCTCTGTCGCCTTGAAGGAGGTGTAATTGGAGGCCACGTTTTTGTCTTTCTGAAGAAAGTTTGAGGGAAGCAGGAGATACATTATTTTTAGACATGCAGTCTTCCATTTTAATGCAATCAAAAGATATTTTTGAAACGCGGGAGCGGGGAAATTTGCATAAAAAATTAGTCCTCTCGTGCCAGCTTTAATCAACAGCAAATCGAGAACATTGATTTTGCCGGGCGCCTTTAATATTGATGACTTCTGATTGCCGTCATTAAATCAACCCACCTTGTTGAAATATAGGATATTTCACCGGAATTAATTAACAACGACCCTGTTAGACCAGTAAAATGTCACAGCTTGTTTCCAATAAGCTCAATAAATAAAGCCTCACAATTTAACTAGCTACTGTGTAATAATGTTTGCGAATTCTACACGGTTCACAGATTAATTTGAAATTAATTCTGGTATTACTTTTAGATGAAAGCTAACATTTCTAGGGTTTAATTATATTTGAAATTAATTCTCTTTTGCCTACTCTTTATCCGTTCTGATCTGAGTAAATTTTTTGTTTTGTCATGTTACTTTGCAAGGCAGAATTTTGAGTAGCAAAAATTTTAATTCATTTTTTATGTTTAATATTTTAATAAAAAATAATGAATTGACATTAAAACGGTCGTTTGAGGCAATACCACGCATCCAAAGAGGGGTTTTATGCCTTTTTTCCACCGCGGAGTCCGCCCTTGCGCAACTTTGTGAACTTTTCACATTTTGCGAAAGCTGCGGGTTGACGGAAAAGTCGAGCGTTAATTGCGTCGGGGGTGGCTCAGCTGCTGGCTGCCCGTAAGAGCTCTAAATGCAGCACTCTGGCCCGCACTCGTTATTATTTCGCCGGCCTTTAATGGAGCAATTAGGCCGCACCGCGAGCACGTGTGTATTCATTTTTGCACACGCTCTACACCTAGTTGCATTAAAAACATTTCAGCAGCTCATTAAAAAAGTCAACGTTAATGTTTGAAGAGCCAAACTGCGGAGTAAATTATGCAGGGGAATTTTTATCGATTCTCTCGGTCGACGAATTCCGATTGCCGCCATGCACATTCAATAAAATGCATCAATCACAAGTGCGCGAGGTGTATAACGTGTGTTATCCCTTTGATAAAGTTCTCGTCGGTGGGTGCGCGGTGTGACGTTGTTCTCCCAACGAGCGCACGCAATCACGCCAGCGAGGCAGCATTATGCGGCAATTCATGCCCATGAGGCTCCAGTCATCGCTCTTTTTCTCTCTCTTTTCGGACAGACGCTATTTTAGCCAGATCGTATTTCTTCGAGATTATTGGCTCGCCTTTCACCTGCTCCCGGTAAAAGTGAAATCACCGCACGTCAAGGGATTCGCATCATGCACGCGGCTATTTTCGGCTCGACTTTTGACGGAAGAAAGCAGCAGTTTGACTAACTGCATCCGATGGGTGGCTTTCTTGACCACTGTCCGAGCCAATACTTAGATGGTACTCCAAATCTATAAGCTTAATTAATAACAAAAAGCAGTTTATCTTGATTCATCATTAGAGATATAAAAACAACATTTTCTTAAAGGGATTTTTTAAAATTAAAATCCAAAACTTCAAGTCTACAGTGGAGTATACTAGTGGATTTAAACTTTGAAAACTTTCGCTGCGATTTAAGATTCAATCCTGTGCAATCAGCCCATAAAATTACTTATTCTGATGTGCAGGAAACCAAAATCGGTTCAGCCAATCCACGTTAAGTCATAAGTTAAAAGTATTTTTTTTTAATAAAAATTATTACCCGATGATTTTACCACGATTGGCTGGACTGATTTTTGTTTTCATCAAATAAAAATAAATTATTTTTATAGAAGAATGTTCAGTAGCAGGATTGAGTTTTAAATCGTAGCAGGAGAGTGCATGCAAATCAAATGTAACCGCTGGCGCCATCTATTGGCGGCTTCAAACACAAAGAGGCTTTCGCCACTGATGAAAAAAATCATGCTTTCTAAATTCAAATTATCAGTAGAAATACTCAGATGGTATTTTTACAAAAGTTTAAACTTTTTTCCTGTTAAAAATTTAAATCAGTTCTAGCCTATCATATCTTCGTAAGTCTTTAAAAATTTTGTCTGTATTATTTTGGGCTTCAGGTCGATTTCGCTGCGGCAGACGTCTTAGGAATGGGAATAAACAATTAGCATAACTGCTGCAGGTGTAGAGCAGATTGCATCGGGTGGCGGCAGACGAAGGAAATTAGCACACACGAGCGCAATTTTTATATCATTTTCTCTCTAGGCCGACATTTGCATATCATTTTGCGGCGGCAGGCTCACTCGTCCGATCGGCGAATATGTACACGTAAGTGAGCGAATTAGCATGCAAATTTTTATCGATCTAGAGCTTGTCTCGTCCGAGAAAACTCACCAGGTGGAAGATTTTTGTTGTAATCATCGTCCAGCGACCAAAAGTCGATCGCACCGGTCGAAACCAGGCAGGAGCTGAAAGCATTCCGAATTTCATTAATTGCTTTTCCACAGGAAATGCGTGGAAACGGTTTTATCTCTTTTTCTCTGTAGGAGAAATACATAAATTTATTCTCGACTGGCATGAATGGGAATCTTTTCTGTCTTTGACGTCAATCGTGTCATTTCCATTTTGACTTGCCTTCAAGCATCTAAAAGTGTTTTACGTGACGTTTGGCTGCCTTTGACCAAATTTATTTTTTGGATTTATTTTTCTGCTTTCAATATAGAAATCACAAAATCGGCAATGCGGAACTTTTATACAAAATTTCTCATGAAGGTTGTTTTGCTTTATAAAGGTAAATAGCGTAATCGCATTCCTTTTTTACAAATTTTGTATCTCGACTCAATCAAGTGCGTCGTAAAATTTTTCTTATTTGGAAGTTATTTCACAAACATATTCCTGCCAAGAATTTCAAGGGTCTGCTCAACTGCAGACAAGAAACCAATGATGTTGCAAAAAAAATGAATCAAAATAGGTCACGAACCGCAAAGTTATGTTTTTGTTTGGGTCAGCCGGTAATGTAAAAAAGCACTGCAGTGGCAAGCAAGTCAATATTTGCGTTCTTGGTGATTGTTTTAACGAAGGACATGCGCCTAATGATTATTGACGAGGGAGGAAAACGCAACCTTTGCGCTGGCAAACAAAAGAAAAAAAATTCCAACGCTGAGTGGCATTTCATTCCAGAGATATAATAACCCCTGCATCGACTTAAATTTGAGGTTAGTTGGGGTTGCGGGTCGTGGCAATAGGATGAAATTGTTGAGGAGATATGATAAAGCATGCGAACGTTTGCAGCGCATTAAAATTAATTACGCCCGTCGTTATCTCGACGGCCTTTTGTGAAAGTGTGTGTGTTTTGCCCTCACGCACGCAGCAGAACGAATTATTTTTAAATTTACCACAGCTTGTTTTTACTCGTAGGAAAACGCCGAGTCACGCATAAGTTACTTGTGATTGACCTATTCTTTTTTGGATGCGATCGTAAAAGGAAAAAACTAAGACATTTCAAGTGCAGTGAAGACTGGGTTTCAACTTTCACGAGATACATAGGTTGATAGAAATGATCAGTTTTACATTTCAGATGAATTTATTAGGGAAATTCCGTGCACGCCGACGGTTTGTTCGAATCGGCATCAAAAAATCTGCAGCCTATAGCGCAAGAGCAATTGATTGTTTTCTTTTTTTATCTCTCACGAATCTATATTTTAGATTGAAAACACAAAAGGCAATAATTTGAAGAGAAAGAGTGGACCTTGTGTTGTGAGCTGTGACCTATCGCTTGAAACAAAACAATGGGGAAGGGTTGCAAGCGGAGCATTTTCGGGGGAAAGAGTTATTAGTGTTGTGCGAGAAAGGTGCGGCAGTCACCAGCGCACTTTTCCTTCCTGCCCGCGATAAAAACGAATATAATATGCATGCTCGCGTCCAGCCAATGCGGAAAAAGCGCGATTATTTTTCCGTGCCTCCCGAGCATTAGTTATCATGCCGGCAGTCTCGGCTTTTATTATGTTCCTCGAATGTGTGTGTGTGTATGCCATCGTCGCAATTTTCGACGGGATTTTGTCATCGCAATACATTGCCGCCGAGCGTGCATTCCAAATCCAGGCCACTCTGTGCTGGAAGAAGCTTGCTTACTTTGCTACTCGGAAATTTACTACCCGACCCCCCGTCCGCGACAAGTCCGCATAATGTGACGGCGCCGAAAAGTGCCTTGCGGGGCGAACCAATTGCCGGGCAACACGCACTTCCACTTTATAAACTGATGTAACAAAATTTTCCACTTCAAAATTTGATTTTTTTGTTCAAATAATTGAAATAAAGGCTAAAAATACTTTTTCGTTGTTCCTCTCGTTCTTGATCTGCGCAGGGATATATTATAGCCGTTGCCACAAAATATTGAGCTCTAACCTTTAGGCAACCAAGCTCCTCATTTCCATCCATTACACATTGATTTGTTTCAATTTAAATGGAAACATTGCCGGTTATATCAGCTGAAAATTCCTTGCACCCTTCATCGTGCCTGTCTGGTTAGCGATGAGACTTAAAAATACAGCTTGGTTCTAAATCTTACTAATTATTTTAACATAGGATTTAGCCTTTTCAAGCTGATTTATCGCATGTAAGTGTTGATATGAAATAAATAAAGAAATTTCCCAAGCAGGCTTATATTTTTGCCATAAATATATTGATCCATTTTCTTACAAAAATTGCTAATTTTGAAGAGTTCAAAGCCAAAATTCTTAGAATTGTAAATTTTGTCCTATTTGGGGTGAAAATTGTTGCTCTATGTTTTGCGTGTCCACCTAATTGTCCACGGAGACAACCTGCAGTTCAGAAGTCGATATCATGAATATCAAGCTAAATAACTTAAAAAATATTACATAAACATACTGGTAAAATTAATTTTTGAAACCGTTATCCAATGATGCCTGGCAGAGTGAGTATAAATATTTGTGATAAATAGTTTTTAGATTCTAAAATATTTTTTAGCTATTTAATTGGAATATATTTATTTGAAATTAATACATTTAACTATTTAAAACTTGAAATAAAACTTGAAAAATGAAATCTAGTAAAGTTTTTCTTATTACTTTTCTATATTTGCCTAATTTTGAGCAGTTTTAATTTATATACTTGATAATAATTTTTATAAATAGAGTCAAACAATTTTATTTTTTCAGATTTAATAAAATTGGAATACACCATTTTGTCAAGTTCTAATTCGATTAAAAAGTTTCACAAGTGTACAAAATTAGCCATAAGGGCAAATAGCTGGTTTCAGAAATATGAAAGTAGCCATATTTATAAATTCTTCTCCAGAATAATTTAGTGTTATTTTTGGCCCTCCATATACATATAGTTCCGCTTGAATATTAGTCAGGCTTGGACGTGAAAGCAAAATCAAATCAACTGCAGATTGGAAACAATTTATATGTGAAATGATTCCACAGAAGCTTTTCCAATATTCAGTAGCACATCCAATACAATCGGCACAAACAATTTTCCGAGCGAGCTAGCACTATAGAAAGCTATTTCCGAGGGCCCACGCCAGATTCGAACTGTAACAAAGGCTATGGTTTAACCGAAAATTAATACGTGCCATTGATTATCGTTACAACGTCGGCGTGCCTACGCTGCAATTGATAACAGCGGAAAAATTGCGCCACAAGAGAGCACGCGAGACATTGCTCTCGCGGCCTTGTTTGTAATTTGCCCCGCGGACCACGTTCATGCACCGCAAAATGCTTTCTCGCAGGTCAACTTTGAGCGCAAGGCCATGCACGAGTGCAAAACTACGTTTTTTCCGCTGCATCGAGGCTCAGTGGGGATTTTTTGGTCAAAAAGTTTCCCTCGAAGGCCATAAACGTAAGCAACAGCTGCATCACTGATTCGTCAGCATTAAATAACAAGAGGACAAACTTTTTTCCAAGGCAGACGCCACGAACAGAGGGTGGAAAATTATGCAAATGGCCTTTTGTGGGAGGACGTCTACAAAGTTTGCCGAATTAAGGATTAAGCGCTCTGAACAATACAGGATTTTGCTTACTTTCCTTGGTTTTAATAGTACTTTAAGATGTTAAAAGGATTTAAACTCGGATTGCAAATGTTCAATTTTAATATGAAATATAGGCGTGCTTGACTTGACGGAAAATTGCTTCGCAATACAATAATTGTGTTTGCTTGTAAAACGGCAAATTGCTATAATAAAAATTTAAGAGTGACATTAAGCGAGACCTTCCATAATGTTCTCAAACATCTCACGTTTCATGTTTTCAAGGTTACTTTTAAGTGAATTTTTTCAAAACATTTTCTGTTGTAGAAGGTCATTCAAATTTAAACCCGATGGAAAGGCAAATTTTGTTCTTGGAGTCCAAGAAAAGCCGAGAGGAAAGAAACTAAAAAATCGCTTTGGGCTTGGTTCATAAAATGAACTAACTTTTTTAACAGCCAAGATTTTATTAGACTCAAGTCTTATTTATATAATTTTTTTATAATTTTCAAAAATCATCATGCAGTTCAAGTGATGTAGCAGGGTAAGGCTACTACTGGCCCTGTAATTAAAGGTTTTTGCAGATTTTCTTTGTTTCTTATAATTATTGGTCCTTAATACTATTTTCTTTGAAAAACTGAATTTGTATGGATAAATCTTTCCATCCTTGAGAACAATTATTTAAAAGCGAAATCCTGAGTAAAGATGGACACCATAGAATTCTCAAGCTGGCGGCGACTGTTTGTGAAGGTGGTGCATATAATTTACAACAAGCTTATTTCATATGAAGGCTATTTCTTAATTCGTTGTTTTCCTGAAGGAAACAAATTTCAAAACTGACCCAATTTCACCTCTAAGTTAGATGGCGGAAATAAGATTTTTTGTATTACCCCACTTTATCCCTTCGAGGGGCAGCTTTTTAATGCTTGAGGAAAAACGTGGTCTAATCAATCAAAATGCAAATTAGTCGAGCGCCGCAGCCGTACTTTGTTTACTCATGGGGCACGCCAAGCAATTGGCTGTGAATGTGAAGCGGCGACATCGGCAGGCGACTCACGAGAGGACCCTCAACAACGAAAAGAATTGATTTCGTTTATGTTCGGCCGCAAATAAGCAACAACGACGTCGTCGTGTATTAAAATATGTGACGCAACGAGGCTGCTTCGGAGAGAGAGCGACTTAACGGCAGGCAAGACACGGGGCCGGCCAGCCAGCCAGCCAGGGAACAAGCGTCGTGCTGATTGCGTGCTCTCCGCCATCTGATTGTTTGGTTGCGGCAAACGCGCTGCCTGCCGACCCCATAAAGCGAAATTATAAGAAGAGCTGCAAAATAATGCTCGTTCTGTGTGTCAGGGTCAAAGGTGAATTTCAATAATCGTAATAATTTCCGCGTGTGCTGTGCTGTGCTGGGCTGGACGCCGATCGATCCGGCCGAAATCGTGCCAGCCGCGTTGAGAAATCAGAAAATAGCAGGTGAGAACTCCTGAGTGCGGTGCGGTGCATTTTGTCGTGGATTTACCTGAGGGCACACCACGCAAGCAGGACCCGCACATGACTCATGCCTGGCGAGAGCCTAGTCGAGCCGCCGCATGCCGCCTCGAGTCTGGCGGCCTCGGGGGCGTCGCGGGGCGGCGCTCGGGGCAGGCGCCGACCCAGCCGCATGGCCTGCCATGCCATCCATGCACCAGCGCCCGCTAATTTGTGAATAAGCCGCAGCCGACGCCACCGCGGCGGTAATCAGCCTGAAACGCGTGCTCTTCGCCCCAACCCCCACCCCGAGCCCCGATCGTGGCCTTTCTTCTCCACCGACGCCGCCTCCGCCGCCGCCGCCGAGTTGTGTGTGCTGCACAAACACGCCAAGGGTGAGAGAGCAGGTTCAGTTCAGGGCGAGAAATAAATGTGTCACACTCTAGCCGGCTCTCGTGATTAATGGAATACGCTCGTGATATAATGGGCTGCCTAATTTACATGTTAATTTTAGCCTGGAAACTTTTTTAGGTACTCTTAGAGTAAAATCCTTCACATTCTTAGAAAGTAAATTATTTATTATTATTATTTTATTAGACACCAACGGTGTACAACACAGAGTACATTATATAACGATATAAAAAAGTAAGTTATTGCTTAATATTTTAAAATTAAAAATGTACATAGATAAAAAAAGGAAAATAAAATCAGTTTGTGTGACAAATTAATCTGTTATGCCGGTTGATTTTTGTTCTGTTCATTATAAAGGGGTTTCAATTCATGGTACAATTTAATTTTTTTATCTTAGGCATATTTTATATTGTCGCGATGCTACAAAATTCGACCTTTTTTCTCTAAATACATGAAACCTGAGAAGAAAAAGGGGCCAATGTGTATTGAATGTTTATGATGGAAACCATATAGTATTCCATTAAGCTGAATATCAATTTTGGCAATGTCAGCAGATTTTTTTAATGAATGAAAAATTCTCCAGAATATAAAACAGTTACGAGAGACACAATTTCCAGCAAATTTACATTGAATTGTAAGGGTTGGAAATATACCTTTAGGCTTCATTTCACTTAAAAGAAAAGGAAACTTTTTTCACAGAAATTTCCAGAACATGTGTTAACCAGTAAATATGGGTACCTTCTTTGTGCTTCTATTGAATTTGAACTCTAAGCTTACATAATTGTTGCAAAAAATACCCTTTATGGTCTTCACAGAGCCTATTTAATTAATATTAAAAAGTTGTGTCAATTCAGTCACACCAGGGAGCATTGCAGTCTGCACCGTGCAGTCATTAAACAAATTTTGTCATTCCCAAATTTCTTATCTCAGAATGTAGCGATAACAGCAACTTGGGTTTTATCAACAGTGGCTGAGTTGAATCGGCAATGAAAAATAAAAATGCTGGACGAAAGCAACTTGCATTTGTTGGTGGACGCGGGGCAAATTCACGCTGCTCTGAGGACCAAGCACGGAGATGAGCGAGTGCGTCAGTTGGAGGAGCTCCAGGTGGGCATGGCGACGGACAACGTGCTCGGCATCACCTCGCTCATCCTGCGGGTCAAGGTGGCGTACGTCGACGCCGAGGGTCGCGCCGCGAGCGACTCACTGGTGGTGAAGCGTTTGCCGCTGAGCCTCAAGCAGCTCGAGCTGGTCGACAACTGTAACTCGTTCGAGCGGGAAATCGAGTTCCTCGTCGAGTACGCGCCCTTGTTGAGGGAGCGGGCCCTGGGCCGCTGGCTGCCCCTCGTTGAGTGCTACTGGGGAGCCGAGCGCACCCTCGTCATGGAGGACCTGTGTGCCGGTGGCTACCAAAGCCTCGTCGGCACCATCGGTGACCTCAAGATGGACGTCTTCACCCCCGAGCACGTGGAGGCCGTGCTCAAGGTTCTGGCAGGTCTGCACGCGGCCTCGGCTGGTATCGACTGGGAGCAGCGTTTTCCGCGCTACCTGCCGCACAATCCTCTTTTTGACGGCACCGACGGGGAGTACTTCAGGTTTGCACAATTTTCAATCTGTTTTTTCCGGGGCCAATTTGTCTGAAATAAAAATTTAAAAAGCAAAAAATGTCCAGTTTTTCCCGAACGAAGGTATCTATTTTTAAAACGTTTGCCAAAATCCATGACAAAAATTCGCAAAAATGTGTAAAATCAGAAGCTTATGAATTTATAAATTATATTAAATAAGGTTAATGTTTAATTTTGAAATGAGAGACATAAAAGTAAATTGAATTTCCTATTTGGCTTACTTCAAATGTGCTGCAATTAAAAATACAGAGATGGAATAAAGCTCTAGAAAAACAATTTGCGTGTGAAAACACCAGCAATTAGTACTACTCTAAAACTGCGCAGCCCGCTCAAACAGTACGTGTTTGAGTTCAAAACACGTACGAGAGAAAGCCCTTTCACATACTCAACTTAAATTTATTAAAAATGAAACAAAAACAAAACATTGTAGTAAAAATTATTCTAGATGGCATTTTTAGTAATTTTGCCGTTAATTACGTTTTGTTGGCTTCTCATGCAGGATACAAAGTGCTAAATTTAAATTAGAATGCTTGCGTTACTCTAACATTATTTATTTATCTATTTTTGAGGATTTTTATCCTCAAAAGAGAGGTAGAGGGGTTTCCTAATCAATTGTGGAAAACGGCGATTACATTGAAAAAAAAACACTGGATACTGTTGAAGTTAATAGTTTACCCTTTTGTCTAACCCTGACTTAAGGTCCACCTTGGATTCTGCCATCGAAGGGCTGCTCTTCTTAGCTGACGCGCGTCTCACGGAGTTGTACCCTGAAGTCATGTGCTGGCTCCGAGAAGGCGACGTCTTTGAGGAGCTGCGGAGGTGCGGCAAAAGGTCAGACCAGTTCCTCAACGTGCTAAACCAGGGTGATCCGTGGGGAAACAACATTCTCTTCCGCAGAGATAAGCACACCGGCCAACTCGAGGTCAAAATCGTAGACTATCAGTTGGGCAAGTTCGCCCCTGCCAGCTGCGATTTGTTCTATTTTTTATACACCAGCATCAGCCACGATTTGCGGCTCGCCAACGAGCCTAGGTGGCTTGAATTGTACCGACGCGAGTTTAACGCCTTGGTCGGCGAGCAGTTCCGGCTCGAGGAGCAGCAATTCGAGCAGCATTGCCGCAAAAACCGCATCTACGGCCTTGTGGTGGCTCTGACTCTCTCTGACTCTCTCCCCCACTTTGTGCTAGTGCGCCCTGTGCTCTTGTGACTTCTCACCCCCACTTAAGATGGTGCTGAAAACCTCCAGAAGTTTCCCCCATCTCAAAATGTACTTTAATTAACAACATTAATTAGCTGACTAATTGTGTCCTCAATTCATCGATATAACAATTTACAATAAACTCTGACAATAAAGGCAAACCCAATTTCACCCATATTAGTAATGCACAGCAATAAATATGATTCAAATAAAACTCCACTTCGCGACGCACTTTATGGCCAGCCGTTTTGGCCAGTCTCTGTTCACTCAGTCTAATAAAGCAAGTAAGAAGTAAAGTTAAAAATCAGTAGTTGAGTGTTTTACTTCATACGACTACCGCTCCTACATTTTGGTGACCCCGACGTGACCGACTGCACGGACACCTTACCTGGAGGAATACCTGGCCGCACCTGGATGCCTACCTAGGACTATCTGGACGCACCTGGCCGACTACCTAGGACTACCTGGACGACTCCCTGGATACCTGGACGACTACCTAGGACACCGGGACCCCTGGACGACTACCTGGCCGCCTGGAACACCTCGACGCCTACCTGGAGGATCCCTGGCCCAGCATACCTGTCCGGCTACACACCTAGATCGACGCCCAGCTGCAACAGCAATATTTTCGTCTCTGCGGACTGCCTAGCAACAGAGATGCAAGGAGAAGACGTGGAAGCCCCCTCCGTCCAGAACATCGCCCAGCTTCGCCTACCCGACTTTTGGAAAGGCGACGTCGAATCCTGGTTCGAGCGTGTCGACGCATTTTTCACCCTCCGGCGGATCAAAAGTGACGAGCAACGTATCGCCTGGATTAAACAAGGCCTTCCAGCAGACATCTACGTGCAGACGCGTGACATCTTCAGGAACTTACCCGAAACAGACTCCTATAACCACGTAAAGGCGGAAATTTTGAAACGCCTTGGTCTTACCAAAGACCAAAAACTGCAACAGCTGCTGGCGAGAGAAGAACTGGGGGACCAAAAGCCCTCAACCTTTCTCCGCAAATTGCAATGCCTCGCAGATAAGGAAGGTACTGACGACATGCTGCGCACGATCTGGATCAACCGGCTTCCGAACGAAATCCGCAAGCTCCTTGCCACACAGACCGCCTGCTCCCTGACGGACCAAGCAGAGACCGCTGATCACATTTGGAACATTCTTGGCAAACAACAGCACACTTTTGCTGCAACCGCGACCCGCCCACCACTCGTGGCCCTTGATCCATATGACGACTACCGACGCCTCATCGAAAAGAACCAGCGCGACATGCAACAACTGGTGTCTGGCGTGCTGGACAGCATCCAGTCCTTGGCCATCAGCCTCAAACAAGACCGGGGACGAAGCCCTCGTCGCCAGGACTTTGTTCAGAATGACAGAGTGGACGACAGCAAGAAATTCGATCGTCGCCGCAACCGCAGCCGATCTCGTCCTCGCTTCAACTCCGACGGCACCTGCTTCTACCACGGAGAATTTGGCTCCAAGGCACGGAAATGTCTCGAAGGATGTAAATTCTTCCAGCCGGGAAACTTAAACAGCAAGTGCTAGAGGCGGCAACCACTTGCTCCTCTCCATCCGGCCGCCTCTTCATCAAAGACAGGCAAACAAATATTGAATTTCTGGTTGACACAGGCTCTGACGTGTGTGTTTTCCCACGCAAACTTGTGAAAAACCTTGACTCCCTCGCTAAAACCTTCTTGGACCTGACTGCGGCCAACGGATCTGCAATCAAAATTTACGGTGTGCTTAACATCAACCTCAACCTCGGGCTGCGACGAGAATTTTCTTGGAACTTTGTCGTTGCGGACGTAGGAAAACCAATCATCGGTGTCGACTTTCTAACTCATTACGACCTCCTGGTGGACATCAGACGGCAGAAACTCATTGACAACCTCACCAGCTGCTCCGTTATTGGTATCAAGCCAACAGGTAACTGGCCCAGCGTGAAAACTATCACCGGCACTGGCCCCTTCTTCAACATCCTCAAAGACTTTCCTGAGTTGACCCGCCTGCCTTCCCACGACAAGATCATCAAGCACAATACCGTCCACTACATCAAAACAACCGATGGACCTCCTGTCTTCACCAAACCTAGACGAATGGATCCACAACGAGAAGCTGCTGCTCGAGAACGTTTCGCGTCTTACATCAAGTCTGGCAAGATGCGTCCCTCACGCAGTCAATGGGCTTCACCTCTCCACACTGTCAAGAAAAATGATGGAACCTGGAGGGACTGCGGAGACTACCGCATGCTCAACGCTAGGACAGAGCCCGACCGCTACTCCATCCCGAATATCCAAGATGCCACTGCCAAACTCGCTGGCTGCACCATCTTCTCCGTCCTGGACATCCCTAAGGCCTTCTACCACATCCCTGTCCACCCACCGGACATCCCAAAGACGGCAATCACGACACCATTTGGTTTGTACGAATTTCTGTACATGCCTTTTGGACTTCAGAATGCAAGCCAAACTTTTCAACGCTTCATGCATGAAGTAACACGAGAACTTCCCTTCGTGTTTGTCTACATTGACGACATTCTTGTCTTCTCACGGAACGAGAGGGACCATGCAGAACATCTACGCACTCTGTTTCAGCGTCTTCAGGACTATGGCCTGGTACTCAACGTCTCCAAATGCGTCTTCGGCGCGTCAGAGATTGACTTCCTGGGCTACAAGGTTTCTGCGAACGGTATCCTTCCTCTAGACAGACACATCAAGACCATCGTCGACTTTCCTGTGCCCCAGACGGTCGACCAACTACGCCGTTTCCTTGGCCTTCTCAACTTTTATCATCGCTGGATGCCTCACATTGCCTTGGACCAGGCTCCAATCAACGCAATCCTGGCACTACCAAACCTGAAGAAAAAGTCAAAAATCTTCATGACTCCTGAAGCCATCAAAGCCTTCAACACCTGTAAGAAAAAGCTGGCTGAAGCCACCAAACTCGCTCATCCTCAGCCAAATTGTCCTTTAAGCATTGTTACCGACGCTTCGGACATTGGCATGGGTGGCGTTCTTCAGCAATTTGTGGATGGAGCTTGGCAACCTCTAGGTTTCTACTCGAAGAAGCTCTGCCCTGCTCAACAGAAGTACGTGACCTACGACCGTGAGCTGCTCGCCATCTACTCAACCATCCGCTACTTTCGTCATCTACTTGAAGCAAGACCATTTACCATTTACACCGATCATAAACCACTAGCATCTGCCTTCAAGGAAGAAGGAAAGAACCGCTCTCCCCGTCAGATACGACACCTCGACTTCATCGGACAATTCTCTACGGACATCCGCTACCTGCCCGGAAAAGAAAACATCGTGGCCGACGCTCTCTCCCGCATCGAGATCGAGGCTCTGTCAACACTTCCAGTGGACTTCACGGCCCTGGCGCTGGCTCAAGAGACTGACCCTGAGCTACAGAGCTTTCTTAAAGGAGGGACTACGCTTCAGCTGCGACAAATTCAAATCCCTGGAAAAGACCAATCGGTCTACTGCGACATTTCTACTGGTCGTAACCGCCCATTCCTGACTTCTGATTTCAGATTTCCCGCATTTAAGGCACTTCATGGACTTGCCCACCTGGGAATCAAAGCTTCTGTGCGGCTGGTATCGCAACGTTTCGTCTGGCCTGGCCTCCGGAAGAACGTCATTGCCTGGACTCGGGCCTGCAAAGACTGCCAACTCTCTAAGGTCTCTCGGCACGTAACGACTCCGTGGCAGACTCACCCCCTCCCTGAAGCTCGATTCGCTGTTCTCAACCTGGACCTGATTGGCCCACTCCCACCAGCTAACGGATACAAATACTGCCTCACCATCGTGGACCGCTTCACTCGTTGGTGTGAGGCCATACCTTTAGAAGATGCAACCGCTGACCACATTTGTCGTTCTTTCCTGTTCAACTTTATCGCCCGCTTTGGCTGCCCTGTCAAGATCATCACCGATCAAGGACGACAGTTCGAGAGTCACCTGTTCCGTCAGTTCGCCCAACGCTTTGGCATCACCCTGGCACGCGCAACTGCCTATCATCCTCAGAGCAACGGCCTGGTGGAACGTATGCATCGCACCTTAAAAGCTGCCTTGATGTGCCACAAAGATGACACTTGGTACGATAGCTTGCCACTCGTCCTTCTTGGTCTCCGCTGCCTCTACAAGGAAGACCTTAAAGCGACCCCTGCAGAACTCGTCTACGGTGAACCCCTGCGTCTGCCTGGCGAATTCCTTGGAAAAACCGATTTCGATGACATCAGCGCCTCTGAGCTGCTGCGTCAGCTTCGGCAAAACTTCTCCACACTCCGCCCCGTTCCTGCTGCTCACCACGCTACAGCCAAAGTCTTCATCTTCAAAGACTTGGACACAGCACCCATGGTCTACCTTAGAACGGACGCGGTTCGGACATCGCTCCAGCCTCCGTACACTGGCCCGTACGAGGTGCTGGCAAGGACCGAGAAAACTTTTACTCTGCGGATCAAAGAGAAGGAAGTCGTGGTCTCTAAAGATCGCCTCAAACCCGCATACAGCCTGCCTGACGACACACCAACCGTCTACACTCAGAGACCATCTCGGCAGACTCAGCCACGGGCACCTCCACCGCCACCGCCACCTCCACGTCCTGAGGTTGTAACCAGATCAGGTCGGCGTGTACGATTTTTGGACCGTTATCAAGCGTGACATCCTGTCTTAAAGGAGGGACTCCTGTGGTGGCTCTGACTCTCTCTGACTCTCTCCCCCACTTTGTGCTAGTGCGCCCTGTGCTCTTGTGACTTCTCACCCCCACTTAAGATGGTGCTGAAAACCTCCAGAAGTTTCCCCCATCTCAAAATGTACTTTAATTAACAACATTAATTAGCTGACTAATTGTGTCCTCAATTCATCGATATAACAATTTACAATAAACTCTGACAATAAAGGCAAACCCAATTTCACCCATATTAGTAATGCACAGCAATAAATATGATTCAAATAAAACTCCACTTCGCGACGCACTTTATGGCCAGCCGTTTTGGCCAGTCTCTGTTCACTCAGTCTAATAAAGCAAGTAAGAAGTAAAGTTAAAAATCAGTAGTTGAGTGTTTTACTTCATACGACTACCGCTCCTACAGCCTCATGTTCGCCAGCCTCTGCCGCCCCATGCTTTACATGCACAAACGCACGCCCAGCGCCGAGATGAGCGATGAAAAGTTCATGGAGTTCATGGTCAGAGACTACAAAGGCCACGAGCACAACCAGAGTCTGAAATTGGAAGTGGACAACATTTTCGTTGACTTAGTTTGTTTTTATTACAGTAATAAATATGGCAATTCTCAATAATTGATTGGCTTATCTGTTTTCGAAAGATTTTCCTATTAAAATAAATTTTATTGAAAGTGAAGTTGTCAAGAGAATTTTGATTCATGGCTTCCTTGTTGTGTAGCAAGCTGTGGAATATAATGCTTGAATAATTTATTTTTACGAATAATTTATAGTGAAAAAACAGACACTCATCATGGCAGTCATATTGTGATTTTTGTATTTTAATTTGTAAAAAAATGCAAAATGGAGGATTTAATGGAAGTGTCGGACAATATGACAGCAGTCTTTAAAAAATAGTTCTAAAAATTAAGATCGGAGGTCAGACGAAATTTGCAACAAAAAATGTAAGGCGAAGAAATTAAAAAAATATACAATTTTGCGAAGAGGGCAAGTCGATTGTTGGTTTTGCTGCAATTTTAGAAATTGAAGAAGCCACTCGAGGAATATTCCGTTGTTGAATTTAAAACCAGACATGTTTCCTAGTTGCAAAGAATGTCAATTTTTATTTCCCGACTAGTTTGGTCTAATTAATAGTTAGCAAACAGTTCCCACTCAACTTATATTTTTCTTTTCTTGAAATATTTTAACCAATGCAAATACTAAATTTTAATGTTATTCTTAATTTAAATTTTGTTACCATAAAATAGGGCTGCAGAATGCAAGCCGAAACTTGTCGGGAAATCAAATTTGACGCTCTTGGCAAAGAGGAATCATAAATTCAAGTTTCCAGAAAATCTTTCCCCTATTTTTAATTGCACAATAGAGAAAAATAGCACCGCAAATATATTGAAAAACCCATATTTTGCGTTTAATAAACCATTATATAAATATATTGAAATGTAATATTACTGCTAAATTTCAAAACATTTCCTAAATTAAGTAACTAGATTTCATATCAACCTAACTAAGAATTTACTTATTTCCTGTTCATTGGTATTGAAATCCCAGTTGCTAGTTTTTTCAGGCTGCTTAAGCAATCTTGCAACGCTGTGAGTATTTGACAAATTCTTTTATATGCATGCAAAGAATGCAAAATGACATTGTTCCACCAACAGTAAGACACCAAAGCATTCAGGTGGGGTGCAACGAAACAGGAGTAGCATCAGGTATCAGAGGAGTAGAACTAACTTTTTCGTTCCTTCTCTTTCATCCACCACCTTAGTCGGTCCATTCAAGCGCTCTATTTGCTCGAAATAATGATCATGTACAAAATGTAAGTGTGTCGTTTTTGAGGCTATTTTTTGAGAAAAGCAGGCTCTTATTTAAATTTAATTCAAGGTGCATCGTGTTTTTGCTGGCCTTGTGCAGTGTCGGGCTTGCAGAAAAGGGGTGCGGCAAGACCTACAGTAAGAAGTTCCCTTGCAGCGACTACGAGTTGCTCGAGGACTGTCCCAAAAAGGAACGGGAGGCGTACGAGAAAATTCGGACGTCGAAACAATTTGAGCAGGGTAAGTTCAATTATATTTCGAATCAATTGGAAACTTGATAATAATTCTGGTTTATTTTATAGAGGAGGTATACGAGGATGAGGCCTACTACAGTCAAAACAGGCACTGGGACTGCGAGGATAGTGACTATTACAATATGAGGAATGAGAAGTGAGTCATTTTAATTATTAATTTAAGAATATTCCCTGGAAATTATATACATATATATGTGCTTTATGACGCGGTTCGTTACATTTTTTCAGACGTTATTTCAAGGAATCCTGGGTCTCGTTGACCGTGTCTCCGCAATGCGAGAGCTACATGAGCGACCGAGACAGGCTGTTGATGTGCGAGGTCTCTCTCACCAACGGCATGTTCAGGCACGGCAAGCATGTAAAGCCGCGTTTCGACAGTCGAGGCCAGGCTGCCTTTAACCAACGCAAGCAGCAAAAACAGCAGAGATATTTCGACGATGCGCGCCCATGTCGCAAAGAATGGACCAGCGAAGAGGAAAGAATGTCGAAGTACAATGCTAGGATGAAAATGAAGAAGTCTGAGAAGTCCTACTATTGAGATTTCCTTTCTGTATTCTATGTTTGTGTTGTCCTTTTGTGTATCCAAAACAAGAAGAAAAAGCAAAAAAAAATAAGAGAGACATTTGTCTCAATGAACCAAACTTGAAGTTAAATGGAAGCAAAATGTGCCCACTCTATGAAGTAAAAATCAGCTTCTATTTGCTATGTGAGTTTAGAGGAATTAAAATGATAAATGAAAATAATCACATCAAATAATATGCATTTTTCTTTAAAAATTTAACCGATTTAATTTTAGAGGGGATAGTAATTAAACCCTTAATTTCCTTTCCTGATTGAAGTTAATTCAGTCTCGAGAAATATTTTAAACTGATTTTCCTGCGCTTGCCCAAGGGATGAGCAAAAAAGTGTCAGCTGGTGGCTGCTTTAAAAATAGAGCTGCATAGTGCCTACTGCGTATGCAACCGGCCCGTTGGCAACGCAGCGCGGATAGTGGAGCTGGCGAGCGGCAGGCGCACGCCACGCGGCCCCTCGCAACAGCCGAGCGAAACTCGCGTAGTGCGTCGCGGCGGCGATGAGTGTGCCGGGGTGCAGGAAGGGGTGAGCGTCTGCCGCAGGGGTGAGTTTGGCGAGGGGCGGCAGATGGCGGCGGGATGCTGATGCGCGCACTCCTGGCTGGACGCCAACCCCCATTACAATAATACATCAGCTGGGCGCGCAAACTTGGAGGAGAGAGAGAGAGGAGCATCAGAAGAGAGTGCGGACGACGCTGCTGCTGCTGGGGCGCATTATCTCGTAAGTATGCTGCTAAATTTAATCAAAATCGGCTCGCGCGTTGGGCAACAAGCCTCACCAGCATCAGCAACAATGGCCACGCGTTTGGCTTCGCCCGCCGCCAAGCTGCGTGTGTGTGTATCGCGCGCGGACCGACCGACCGAGATGGATGCTGGCTGATTTAGAAATGGAGGGGTGCGGGCTTTTAATTGTCACGCGCTGGAATGTCTGCCTCTGCCTGCTAAGAATAGCCAGCAGCTCTAAACACACACAATATCCTGGCCGGCTGCCGCTTGTCCACTTGGCCAGCCAGCCAGCCTGTTGTGTGTGTGTGTGCGTATTTTATTTTGAATCGGACCCGGCTGAGAGAAGCAAAATAGACCTGGAGCGGCCGATGGAGCCGTCGCACTAGAATAGACTCTTTCTCTCGCCTCCAAAAGCTCTCTCGTTTTAACCACCAGCCACTGCTGACTGGCTATTCTCTCTCGGCGAGCCGTCCCGACACTCCGTCCGCCGTCTGTCCGTCCGCTTTTATGAAGCTGCTGCCTTAATATCAGCCGTGACATCCTTTCTTCTCTGCCGCTGGCCCGTGGGCGCTCGTTTTGGCCATTCGAACGACCGACTGACTCAGTAAGCGCACCAACTTATTATTGCTCACGGCCTCCAAGTCGAAAGTGCGTTTTCCGTTCGTTTCAACCCACAGTTAATCTAATCTCACCGTGAGTTGATCGATTAACCTTTTACACAATTCTAAAAAATTCCCTTAAAGTTTTGTATTTGGTCAGCCCAGTCGGTGGGTTTGCAAAAGAAACGTGACCTTCCATCAGTTCGTATTTATAAACATCTCGAATAAATAATCCGATCTAAATTCTCGGGGAACCGCGCGGTTGTTGCGTAAACAGACTGGCAGTAGACACAAATTAGACTGTTTTTTCATCCGAATCAAAAAAAGTAAAAGAAATAAAAGCAACGCGCGCGTCTTGCAGTTTCAGACACCATGGGGTCTGAACAGCAGTTCTGCCTGAGATGGAACAACTTCCAAAACAGCCTGCTCGCCTCGTTGCCTCAACTGCTCGACACTAACGACCTGACCGACGTGACCCTTTGCGCGGGAGGCAAGAGCATCAGGGCGCACAGAGTTGTTCTCTCGGCATGCAGCCAGTATTTCAAGCAGCTATTCAGGGTGAGTCTCGCTGTCTTCGGCTGGAAACAAATTTGGGAATTTTGGATTTTCGTCGCAGGAGATGCAACCGTTCTACCACCCAGTGATCGTGTTGCCGCAGACCAGTTACTCGGATGTCTGTGCATTGGTTAGCTTCATGTACAGTGGCGAGGTCAATATCTACCAGGAACAACTCCCAAGTCTGCTTGCTGCTGCTGCTGCTCTGCACATCAGAGGGCTCGCAGAAGTACCCCATGGACAGGTAATATTAATTTGGAAGACATTAAAAATTACCACGCGCTTTGGAATGCATCTGACAAACAATTATTTAAATTCGAAATTATATAAAATTTCGTCGATTTTTAACAATGAGGGGAACAAATATTTAATATTAATATAAACACAGTAACTGTGATTTTTCGAATAGATTTTAAAGTTTACAGAGAAGGCGCTAGTTTCACAAACATATAATTAAGATGAAGAAGCGGGTTTTTAAAATCCCGATTCTATAGAAATATTTTGCGTTTGGACGCAAAAGACGTGCTCAAATGTCACGGTCTTTTCAAATGCAAAACTTGCTCTGTCGTGCAGGCGCACAAGGGCTGCGAGAAACCGGAAACAGAGCTGCACTCGCCAAAGAGGCCGCGACTGGACAAACTGGACCTCACCCCGCCGGAACAATCGCCCCTTAGCAACCCGCTCAACACCAGCACACCCCTGAAACCCGCACTTGATTTGGTAAGCCGTGCGTCGACAGAAAACTGGATTTTCATCCTCATCTGTCGCTCCAGTCACGCATTGTTCTCATGTCTCGCACTTTTTCGTGTGTTTTTACCGCAGAGTCCAGAAAGATACGCCACTAAAACAGAGCCTTCCGAGCCGTCTTCTACTGAATCCCACCCGTTGGACACCAATTGCTCCCATGACGAACCCTTGGCACTAAGCGCGGACAACAACAATCATCACGGTATTTTATGTCCCCATCGCACTTTACTTAATCTGGTTTTCTTTTTCTCAAGTGATAAATTTATTTTTGCTCTTAATTTTCACTAATATCTTATTTCAAATGCCATTTGAGGACTTTATTTGATTTTACTTTTTGCTAAAATATTCGCAACTAAAAAAATTTAATCGTAATTTTTAGCAGCAAATTGTTAATGCCGTAAATCATGTAAAAATATTCAAACATTGTTATTTTAAATTTAAAACTAAAATATATATCTTAACGCACTCAGCCGGGGTTACTTTATCAATTTAAAACCAAATTTAACAACTATATTAATATTTTACTTTGTAGGACCTCTGACTTCGGACGAATCACCAGGTAGTGACACGGACTTGCAGGAGCGACTTTTGCAGGCTGTCCAGCAAGGCTTGAGTCCCACTTTGCCGCTCAACTTTTTGCAAAGCGGGCCTCTCTTCTCGCCGTTCAACACGATGTCGCGCAACAAGCTCTTTGCCACTTGCCACATCTGCGGAAAGTCGCTGTCCAATCAGTACAACCTCAGAGTCCACCTGGAGACGCATCAGAACCTCAACTATTCCTGCAGTCTTTGCTCCCATGTGTCCAGGTAACAACAAACACCGTTTGAAAATAATATTTTTTCACTTCAAAGCTGAAAATACGTGAATTTGCCTAAATTAATTTGATATATTAAGAATATTTTCACTATGGAAATGAAATAATTAGGTATTTGCAGCTCTCTAATAAATGTTTATCAAAATTCTTGCATACTTGAGACAAAATTTTAAGACCCTGCTAATATTCGAAAAAAACAAATATTTTAACACATTGCCCTTACTTGGACCAAAGAAATTTGAAGTAAATTCAAATCAATTTACGATCAAGTCATGCTTAAATTATCTTTCATCAGAGTTTTCATGGCAATTTTGACCATATAAGATTCATCGTTATGATTTTCGATTTATGAAGTTTATTTTGCTTTGCATTTCAGGTCTAGAGACGCTTTAAGAAAGCACATCGCGTACAAACACACCGAGGGCAAGTACTCAACGCGGATCAAAAACACTTCCAGCTCGCTGTCTTCGAGTCCCGAAGAGGACAAGGTGGCGACGGCCAACGCGGCCACCTGAAGCCCCCCGCCGATTCCTGGCGAGTGGTGGTTTGCCGAAATTCCCGCCCCCACCCCCGAACCCCTAGCAAAATTCGAGTATTTTTTCGCGGAATCATCACACCTCAGGTGCCTTGCTAGGATTTTGCAGAGTTTCTATTCGATTCACTCGAATTTTTAATTTTATTGTGAGCCAATCGTGGGTTGAGTTACCAATTTTTTGAACGCGGCCGTCGCCGTCCGCACCAAAGGTCGGCCGACGTGTCCGTTTTACTCTTTAAGTTACCATTTTTATGTGACATTACAGCAATCGAAAGTTACCATTTTCGAATTACCATATGAGATAATGTACATATATTTATACTTGAGAGGCGACAAGCCTCTCGATTGATCTAGTTTCTAGTTAATTTATTTGGAATGTTGCAGCATTCAGTATGGTGTGCCAATTTTTACAAGTAGTGATTTTTTGGTCTTTTTCATGCTAGTTTTTGAGTGCCATTCGTCAACCAAAACGAAGTGAGATCAAGAAGAGATATTCAGTATTTTGTGCTGACAATGAAATTATTTGACGCTCCTCCAAGCTTTCATATCAGATATGAATTGAAAATTCTATATCACTCCGTAGGGTATTACTAAAAAGAAGAAAAACATATATGAAAAATCTATTTAAAAATGGTAATAGAATGATACTATTTATATAGACGAAGAAAATATAGAATCTGCTTACATGGGAAATGGCGAGGCACAAAATGCTGTGGAATATGCGTGATAACTTTGTAAAAATTTATAAAAGACATTTTATTTTTCAACGCGCGACGCGTTTGCGAGAGACGAGCTGTAGCTGTCTTGAAAATGCTTTAAAGCATGTTTTACCTAGGATTGAAGACGACACGAAAAATGTGTAAAGTTTTACCCGTCGAGGTTTGAATGCGATTGACGATTTTTCAACGAGTTACCATTCGATGAAGCGAGTGAGAGAAAGAGTAGTTACCAATTCTCTAGTTTATAAGGCCACTCTAGTGCGTAGTGATTTTTTAAGTCTCACTCTTTCACGAGGACGACAATGTGTTTTGCTCGATTACCCTTATTTTACCATTCCATTTCATAATTTCGTTGTTATTTGATTAATATTTATTTCTTGGAATATGCTTAAAATGTTGTCGCTCGGCTCAGTACTTGTAGCAACGTTTTGCCAACTTAGCACAATGAATGAATTTCAATAGTAATCTTAGAGCCCAACTCGATCAATTGCTCAAAATAGGAAAGACAACAGCCACGCGAACTTAACTAAAATAAGTGATTTAAGGAATGTAAACAAAAAAACAGCACACACCTCTACACGTAACTAAGTAATGTCTATAACGTTTGAGTTTTTGAGTTTTCATCCCGTGTATCCACTGAGATTCCTATTTTTGCACTTTTGTGTTCCCCCCATTCATTGATGATAACGAAAATCGCGAAACAAAAACACACTCAGTACCTAACTGTGATAAGACGAATCTAATAAATGACACGCAAATGTTTGCAAATCGATTAATCAACTAAAAAAGCGGAGAGAAAAAACCCTGTGCCTGTTTAGCTCAATTTTTAAACCCTGCAATTCACATACACACAACGTCTAAAAACGCGAAAAATGCACAGTCATCACGTTTGCAAATGCGATGCCCACACTGAAATTTATTCTTATCGGTTCCCGAACAAAAACCACTGGATTGAAGAGGTTTTGGTTTTAAACCCAAATTATTTGTAAGATCGGTATACTTATTATTTGACTGTGTTTTTTAGATAATAGTTACCATCCTTTTTGTGAGTTTTCGTAATGTTATTTTCCCTTTTTAATCGATGTAAGGATTTTATTTTACAATAAAACCAAATTTGAAGAAAACCCTTGTGAAGTTATAATTGGTTTAGGAAATCAAAATGTGTCTGATTTTTTTCTAATTAGTTTTTATTTGCCTATCAATTAATGAAATTCTTCAAGGCTGAATACGATGATACATTATTCATCTCTACGTAAGGAGCCCAGTGACGGTAAGGGATGGGATCTCCTCGACGAATTGTGCGAGAGCGCCTACCTCGCAACAGTAAGCGAATCCAAGCGCCTGGTTGCTGGGGTCCCAGTTAATCCAGGAGATCTGGCTGCACACGTCAGGGCAGAGATAGAAGTCGCTGCCGGGACTGTCGATGTACGGGTTGTTAAGGCCAACGAAGGCGACGCCCTGCTGGGTGGTCTCGTCGTAGACGACGCGCCAGTAAAAGGCGGGAACCTTGAGGACGCCGTTACCGCTTTCATCGTAGCCGATGTAGATGGGAACTTGGTTGCCGTTCACGTCAGCAAGAGTGGTGGTGCCGTGTGTGCCGGTGTACACCGCCAAATCGTTGGGGCGGCCCGCCGCAAACGTGCGGGTGCTCAGCTCCACATCGTCCCAGTTGCCAGCGTTGACGTTTTCCCATTGAGGAGCCATGTTCAGATACCAAAAGGCGGCCCTTTGCTGCGAGCCGTAAATGTTGTCACGTTTAGCGGTCAGACGGCCGTGAGTCAAAAAATTTACATCTGGAGAAATTTTTATGTTTTTTTAAAATTAACTTAACAGATTAAAGATATCAAAATATTTATTTACCAGTGATATATTGCGCAGCGAGATCAACGGAGCCAACTGCTTGAGCAATAGCAGCAGTTTGTCCTTCAATAGAGTACTGGACGTTCAGGTCCAAGGTTGGAGGGTAGAAGGCACTGTCCCAGACAAAGCTAGCGTCGGGAAAGTCGATCTGGTGGCCCGCGATGGCTGGGACTTGAATTTTCTTGGAGTAGAGAGAGTCCAAAGTGACGTCATTGAAGCAGGTTTCAATGATGGTGTAGAAGTCACCATTCGAAAGTTCGAAACCGATTTCCACCAGTGAGTTGTCGGCGCTGTTTCCGCACGAAGCACCAGCGACCCTTCTGGCGGTGTGGAAGGGGTTACGGGAGCACGCTAGAGTGTTGAACAAGAAGGTGTTTCCGCTCTCGTCCTTGAAAACGCAGCGATAAAAATTTGTCTGTAAGTTTATGGCAAAAGGCAAAAAAGAGTTGAATTACAGTAAAAGTGCTGCCACCGCTGCAGGTGAGCAGAGCTTCGGTAGTTTCTGGACCAGTCAGGGTTCCACCGGGGCAGGCGAAAAGAACCTGGCCACCTTCAGGGACGGTAACGATGTCACCGCTCTGCGGGAGCCAGAAGCCATTGGTGTTCAGAGGGCCACCAGGTTTAATGTACAGCGCCTGGGTGGCTGGGAGGTCGGTGTTGATGGACCAAGTGCAATCTGTCAAACAATAATTAATATTTAAAAAATTAAATAACCATAAAATAAACTAGTCATTTACCTCTCAAGAATTAAAATATTTTTAAATTAAAAAGATTTTTAATGTGCGAGCTAACAATCAACTGATCAACGTTAAAGGGTTTTAGTTTTAAAATGTTTTATGGAAATATAGAAATTGATTTTTACGATCCTTTGGGCAAACCTATTAAGTATTTGATCAAAAGAACGAGAAAGAAATAAAAGGAAAAGTAACCTGCTCGTGCGCCTTGCTCTTGAAGGGTTCGTGCCTGAGCTAGGGCAAAGACAGCCAAGAAAGCTACTGATGTTCGCATCATTGTGCTGGTTGATGTGATGGATAGTGTGTGACGGCTCCTTAAATACTGGCCATTTATCGGTAGAAATTTGGATGCGTCAAGTGTGACTGCGTGCAAAAATTGATGGTTCAATGGCAAATTATAATCGCTCACGAGGTGGGAATTTTTAATTCAGCAATAATGTGGATGTTTCCACGCGTGCAACACGAGCCTCTACCACGATTTTTGCACGTTTTAATTTTGCTTTTGATATCCGATAAGTGATGTCGTGCAATTAGTAGGATGAAACTAACAGACCAATCGTCTGGCGTGGCACTTGGGTGTGTACACGTTTGAATCACGCCTATCAAAGTGCAATTTTTAAGGTTGAGAGACATCAGTTTTTTTATTATTGCGCATTTATAATTTGTTTATCTTTTATTTGCTCTTGTGATTATGTGATTATAGAAGCATTTTGGCAAATGGAAATTTTAACTACTTTTACAAATGCGTTTGTTTTATTGGGTTAAATATTGATTTCTTCGTCTGTGAAATCTTTTTTAAGGAAACTCAGGATGACTATATTTAAACGTCCGACATTTCAAATGAACGTACTGAGCATAGTGGTCGTAATTTGCTGTCCATTTCTTTTGTGCAAAATTGTCTGTAAAAGATAATATGCTTTTCATATTTTTTTTACACATATAGGTGTTATGAACATACTGTATATTGACGGTATATTCATTGTATTTATTTGAATGCATGAAGCTTCTAAAAAAATACCAATAAAAAATTGGTTATATCGTTGATATCTCTGAAAAAGTTAACGAGAAACGCTTTTTAAAATCGTTGTGAAAATGACCTGCATGTTAAAGCCTTAAAAATGCCTAAAAAAACCTAAAATGAGAATGTTTTGTATGCGATTTTTTCTTCTAGACTCCAAATTTGATTATGCTACTACGGTCATATTAGGAACAATATAACGTGTTCTAAATTGTAACTTGTAAATATTCGACAGCAATAGAAAAAAAACAGAACTGAACTGAAATATCACATTCAATTTTCTAGAATATGTTGCTTGTACTTTGTGATAACACTGAAAACTGAAACTAAATTTGTAGGACCATCTGGTGCTTGAATCCGACTACCCACACTTTTATTGGCGGTAGTTAAAAATTGGTTCCATTATTATAAATAATTAATTATTTCAGTCAGCATTTATTCTCGAGCGAAACTATTTTTGGGTCTGAGTATTTTTCGCCTAATATTTACTTATTTATTTTCCACTCGAGTTGAATATTACTTACAGAGTTATACAAAATTGAAACAATAAACGACAATATAAATTATATGGAGGAAGAACAAAGTACAGCAATATGATTATTCATGTTTTAAATGACATCACTAAAATTTTCGTTTGCGCAATAGTCACTCGCGCAATAATTTTTCTACAAAGAGGTATTATTGAATAGATGAGCGACATTCGACTCTTTACTAGCGGTCAATACGCAAAAGTACAGTGCCCCTCCTGACCCTCCCTGGTAAAGAGACAAATTGGTCAGTGAAGCAAGCGTCTGGTAAAAGGGAAACAATGCAACACGCAGATCACACATTCTAATCAGCTACAAATACGCCTAACTCACAAACGAAAGAAGTATTATGTAGGCGTTTAATCTTTTAATGCGATTATAGTCACATGGAATGAAAGTGTATCGCGGCCGAGCCTAGTCCTTGTTGATGCCTGAACCAATGGGTATTATAAGTCTTACCCGCGGGGCGATTAAAAAGTCGGTGAGTTGTTTTTTTCATAGATTAAAATCTACAATATTTGAAAAAATAAATAAATGATTGTGTTGTAAAGAGAGGTCTTTGTGCAAAAGATGTCATGCTGCAAGGAAGATAAAACCATGATTAGAAATTTTCAATAATGTATATCTCATATATTGAGAGTGGAATGATTTTTTTTTTGTTAAAGCGCTCTTATCATAGGAAACTTCTGAGCGTATAAACTGTACCGTCAAATAGCTTACTGATTTACGAGAGCAACAATGTTAACTTAAATATTGTTCTAGCAATGCAAATATTCAATTCAATTCGTTAAACCAGGAATATGTATAGTCAATTTTTGAATTTTTGTCAGGTTTATAATATCACGAACACAAAACGGATTTTCAATACAAATATAATGATAGAAAAGTTTCACGTTCCAATTGAAACTAAGTATTCATTTAAGTCATAAAATTAATAAATGCTAAACAGCTTCTTCACCACATTTCTTCGGGGAGGTGTTACTATTGACCATTGGGCATTGTGCAGTAATGTTCAGCGGCACTGGGTGGGTGGAAAAACATGTCACTTACTACAATGAGCTTATATTGTCAATAATATGTTTAATTGCAATTTTTAGCAAATTTTAATGCAATTTTGACAAAAAAAAAACAAAGGTTCTAAACTACCATATCATGTCAAAAAGGGCTTAGGTTTTTATTCAGGAGCCAAATAACATATTTTTGATTCGTTTATTCCTTGAATATATGAATTGATGATGACAAACTGAGCAAAAATTGGAGAATCTACGTGAGGAGACCGGAGACGGTGAGGGAAGGAATCTCCTCCACGAATTCGGCGAGAGCGCTGACTTCGCAGCAGTAAGCGTATCCCAAGACCTGGTTGGTTGGCTGCCAATTGACCCAAGAGATCTGGCTGCACACGTCAGGGCAGAGGTAGAAGTCGCTGCCGGGACTGTCGATGTACGGGTTGTTAAGGCCGACGAAGGCGACGCCCTGCTGGGTGGTCTCGTCGTAGACGACACGCCAGTAGAAGGCGGGCACCCTGAGGAGGCCGTTACCGTTGGCGTCGTAGGCGATGTAGATGGGCACTTCGTTGCCATTCACGTCGGCAAGCGTGGTGACGCCGTGGGTACCGGTGTAGACGGTTAGATCGTTGGGGTGTGTGTCTGCGAACGAGCGAGTGCTCATCTCCAGGTTATTCCAGTTGCCGCCGTTGACGGTCTGCCACTGAGGAGCAACGTTCAGGAACCAGAAGGTTGCCCTGTGGTGGGCACCGTAGACGAAGTCAGCCTTGGCGGTCATGTGGCCGCGAGACAGGAAGTAGTCGCCTTTAAAGATCGAATTACCAGTTTGATTTCTTTCAAGAAAATTAATAAGCGAATTTAACCAGAGCTCTGGATGTACTGTCCCGCGAGGGAAGCGGAGCCAACGGCCTGTGCGACGGCGTCAGTCTGTCCGTCCCTGGAGTACTGGTAGTCGACGTCAACGATTCCAGGGTAGAATTCACCCTGAACGAAGCCGGGCCTGGGGTAGCCAGACTGGTAACCACCGATGGCTGGGGTCTGGGTGTACTTGGAGTAGAGCGAGTCCGCGGTGGCGTCGTTGAAGCAGATTTCGATGATAGGGTAGAACACACCAGTTGACAGCTCGAAGCCGATTTCAATCAGCGAGTATTCACCGGTGATCTCGCAGGAAGCACCGTTGACCTTCCTGGCAGTGTGGAATGGATCGCGAGAGCACGACAGAGAACCAAAGGTGTAGGTGTTTCCATTCTCATCCTTGAACGCAAATAAGGGAAAATAATTTCATGAAGATTAAATAATAATTTTAAATGTTATTACAGCAAATGAGCTTCCTCCGCTGCAGGTGAGGAGAGCTTCAGCTGTGCCTGGGCCGTTCAGGGTTCCTCCGGGGCAGGCGAACAGAACCTGACCGCCTTCAGGGACGGTGACGATGTCACCACTCTGAGGGTGCCAGAAGCCATGGATGTTCAGAGGGCCGTTGGGGTCAATGTACAGGGCCTGGGTGGTTGGTAAATCGTTGTTGATGGACCACGTACAGTCTTTGAAATTAAAATAAGATAAGTTCCTCTAAACTTATCACCGTCGCTCAGTTTTTTGTACTCCATGAAAGAATAAAAATGTAACAGAATAAATATTAAATGCAAAAAACCTCCAGGCGGAAGGAGTGAAAATAAAAATTAAATAATTTGTTAAATAAATCACCTGCACGTGCACCCTTTTCAAAGGTGCGTGCCTGCGCCAGGGCCAGCAAAGCCAAGAGAGCAACGATTGTACGCACCATCGTGGTCAAAGTGTTTGAAAACGATCGTCAATTACTTAAATACAGATCGTTATCAGTCGAAAATTGATAGTGTTAAGTAGTCGCATGTCAAAAAGAATGGCACTCTTGAAGATTATCATCGTGGCTTAATAGTATCAGCTTTGAAAGACAAAGAAAGGCGGGTGTTTCCACACTTCAATCAATCCCTCCATTTCAAATTGGGTCCTTTGCACGTTTTTAATCCTATTTGATCGTGGACTATATTTCAAACAGTGCAAGAGTTTATAAATTTCATCTAGGTATGTATATGAAGCAAAAAGGTGTTTAGATGTAGAAATAAACTAGCTAAATCACATAATGTTAATTAATGCATACAGTTGAAAATATTGTTATATTTTTACTCGGCAATGCAATGCTAATGAATTTTTCAATCAAGTTTTAGTCACTCGGAACTTTAAATTAATGGTTATTAACAATAAGTAAATATATAAAAGGTTTGCATTGTAATCACGATTTTAGTAAACGACAGCTTGAGCCTTCCTGATAGCGCTTGTTATCCAATCAAAAAGATGAGCTTAATTTCTTCTAGTAGTTAAAGGGCCCAATCGTCTGGTCCGGTCCTTGGGTGTGTACACGATCAGATCACGCATTTCAAAGTTCGATTTCGAGAGCCAAAACAATAGTTGATTTTTGATTGATTACACACACACACGAAAGCTAATCTGGCTACTCTTGATAGTAGTGGTGCGAATATAAAAGATTGAACTAATTAAGTTTTCGAAAGGCTTGCACAATGACCTTATTAAGAGCGTTAGTTTTCCTGGCCATCGTGGCTCTGGCGCAAGGTCGCTCGTTCCCTAAAGCAGGTACAATCAGCCATTGAATCTTATTCGCTACTTTTGGTCATATTTTTATTGTTGATGTAATAAATACATATTTCAACAACTAGTGATAGCACCACTAGTAAGTGATAAGGATGTTATTGACAATCCTAATAGATTTTTTTTCCAAAATGCTGTTTGACAAATATCAGAAGTTTTACAATCCATATTTTTAGTGAAAAACTGTATAGTAAAATTGTCTCTTAGAATGTTCGTGGTCAACGAATACTGACTTGCCTAGTGTTCAGCCTTTATACATCAAGCCTGGAGCCGGCTTCGACATAAACGCATTCTGGCTGCCGAAAAACGTAGACGTCATCACAGTTCCTGAGGGCGGAGAGGTGCTCTTCGCCTGCCCAGGAAGCACTCTCGCCGGGGTCGGTGGCTCGGAGGCCATTCTCACCTGTACTGGAGGCCAGACTTTCCAGGTATTTTGAGCATTATGCAGCCTGAGACGCGCTGTTGTTTCGCAGGTTGCCTACCCTAGTAGAATTCGAGAGTAAAGTCTGCCACATCACAATCCTAAATCAACACCTCAGAAAAGAATATTTAAAAACTAAAATTCACAATTAAATATCCGAAAACAAGAAAAATAATTGCATTAATTTTAGGATATCAATGGCAACACATACACCATCGGCTCTCTGTCCTGCTCGTCGTGGCCACAACACGAGGCCATTAGACGCGACGGGCAGCAGTGCCAGATCAGCCTCCCTCATAGCTTGGTGGAGATCGGCTTCACCTTGTCCTCGGGCTTCTATAAGCTGATCACTGTTTGCTTTGACGAAGTCGGCTACAACACCTACCAGTCCTTCTTCACGCAAACTGCAGACATCGATGGCTACCAGTCAGGCCTGAACAGGCCCAGCTTCACCGAGGGTACCGGATTCTACCCCACCTGGATGGACGTTGACTACCAGTACTCCAGGGTGGGGCAGAAGGAAGCCATCGCGCAGGCTGTCGGCTCGACCCAACTTGCTGACCAGTACGTGCCGGACACAGGTTTGTTGGAATTTGTCTAGAAATGTATGGTTGTTATAATTCCATTTGTTTTAAAGGTAACTACTTCCTGTCTCGAGGACACTTGGCCGCCAATGCCGACTTCGTTTTCGGAGCCCACCAACGCTCGACCTTCTACTTCCTGAACGTGGCACCGCAGTGGCAGACGTTCAACGGCGCCAACTGGGCCCAAATTGAAGCAAGCGCCAGGGAATTTGCGGCTCTGGATGGCAACGACCTCGTCGTGTATACTGGCACCCATGGCACCACCACGCTGAACGATGTCAACGGCAACCCTGCTGAAATTTTCATCGCCTATGACACCGACGGCAGTGGTCTCCTCAGAGTTCCTGAATTTTTCTGGAAAATTGTCTACGAACCAGCAACTCAGAGGGTAATCAATATTGAATTAATTAAAGTTCTAAATTTCGTTAGAAGTTAATTTTGCGTCAAATTAAGCATTTTGTGGTACTATAATAATGCCGGTTATTTTTTCTGTTAAAAATCATGTGTTTTTCAGAGTAAAGAATTCTCAATTAGTTTATAAAAATTATTAAATAGTCTATTTGTTCTAAAACCAATATTAAACTTTTACCTCGAAAGATTAAGGTTTTAAAGGATTTATATTTGCAGATACAGTTATTAAATTTGCTGTTTCTGATTGGGATCACAATTTTGTTTAATGAAAATATCATAACGCAATTATTTTTTTCTCTAGATTTACTGCAAAATGTTAAAAAAAATATTCGATGTGCAGAAGTTACATAATATGAATTTTTACATCAATATCTTTTTAAAATTATCACATTAAAAAAAACAATGTTTTAATTGCGTTCTTTATTTTACAGAAAAAGAAACACACAATATTGTGAACATGGAAATGAATGGTATCAAATCATTATTAATTTTAAATCATTTTTTCACAGGGCGTGGCGTTCGTTGGCCTCAACAACCCGTACATCGACACCCCCGGTAGCGACTTCTACCTGTGTCCTGACGTGTGCGACCAGATCAGCTGGGAAAACTGGAGCCCATCGAACCAAGAGAGTGGATTTGGCTACTGCTGCGACGTGAACGCGATCAAAGGCCTCGTACCTGAAATGCCTGACATCACCGTGTCCGGTCTTCTCACGTAGATTAAAACATTACTGCGATTCGCTCTTGCTTACTGGACCATGCGCCAGCTCCATTGTAGACGAAAAAAGCATTAAATTCGATTCTGCTAACAAGTCTCAATTTGATTAATTCAAACCTTCTTAATTTTGTGCCAACCAGAATCGTCTATGTTCAGAAAGGTGCGATTTACAGCGAGAAATTCATGAAACAGCACATTTGTCTGCGTAATTTCCCAGTAAGAATACACATTCCATTCAATTATCCACTGTGTGTATGCTCTTTGCTGCCGAGATGCCGTTTAAAAGCGTGTTCTCACGCACCGTGAATATATTTAATAATGAGTCTCGACGGCTGCCTCGATCTAATTCAGATTAATCTTTATTATGAGAGGAGCTGCACTCGCGGTGCAATAATGGCACAAACTCACTCGCCGCCGCCACCGCCGCAGGTCCCGTTACCGCGGCAACTCGGACTCGATTTATATATTTAGCATCGCCAATCATCATCAGTCACATTTAATACCGCAAAAACTGCCACTGATTAATCTTTGCAATTGATCTTGTATAATAAAATCAAATAGGAACGGAACTGTAAGCAGCAGGTGCATTTTCTCATTTGCAATGCAGGCCCAGGGCGAGTCTTTAATGCTCACTCTGGTCATCTCGGAGTTTGATGGAGAGCAGAACTGCGTGCTTTGAACAAAAAAAGGAGATTTTGCTGAGGCAAGAGCTCGACGGCCTTCGTCTTTGTTGCGTTCAGTTTCCATTTAAAGCTGCAGTTGAATCTTTTGAGAGTAAGTAATGCCACAAAACGCATCTAGGTTATTTGAAGGATTTAATGAGGCGTAAGAATTCTTGCCAAGCGTTCTCTAGATGATTGAGGCCCGTCCTATTGTCCAAGAGTGTGGCCTATTTTCTCAAACCAAATACTGTAAGCGTATGAAACTAATCAAAATACTCCGCTCAATCAATAAAAGTATTATTATTTGTATTTTTTAATTAATTTATCTCCTCTTATTAAATGGATGGGCCTGACAGCGATCGAGAAACTCGACAAAACTCGCGTCCCAATAACATTTCAAACAAATAACAGCGTCATTGAAAGAAACCCAGTTCAGGAATGAAACACAGCATGCTTTGATAATTGAAGTTGATTCTCGCATTCTGGAAAGGCACAAAGCAGCGAGTTGGAGTGCTTCCGCATGTCTCCTAAATCCGAATGGAATGACAAAATATAATGCAGGGGTAAAGCGTGGGCCTTGCTCGGATTCACGCATTCCAAATACTCGTAATGCATGCGTTCCACGATGCGAGTACAGTTCGACTTTGTTAATTTTTCAGCTTTACATTAATCATAATATTTGAAAACTTTGAGTTTCAAAAATTTTAATTACGTGGAGCATAAAGCTCCTTTTAAGGAGTCAAATATACTGGTTGAAGTATATAATTATTCCAGTCGTTACATTTCTAGCTGAAATAAATGACAAACAAGCAACAGTTTCGGGAATAAGTGCTGGGTTTTTAATAAACGACAATTTTTCTGACAATTAGCTTCAAAATTAGCTAAAAATACAACATCAAAGTGTACGAATAATGCAATTAAGACTGCACACTAAAATTACACTTTATAATATGTTGAATCCCATTCAAGCCTTAAATACTGCAAATAAAAAAACCAAGCTCAACTTTGCACGAATAAGCTGTGTGAAAGCTACTATCATCTTCTTTTCTTAATTTGGTGTTTTCTTTAAAATATTATTTTTACAGTTTTTTCAAATCTCCAAACTGATGTTTTTTTTAAGATCAAGAAGTATATTATGTGCCTGCCATATTTGTTAGCTAACTATGCTAAAAATTATAAAACCATATTGAATGATCTAAATTGTTCATGAAAATGTCTTTAACAAATCAAATTACTTATGGATATGGACATCCATTTCTAAAAAAAGGACTTTTTAAAAACACCGTTTTGATTTTCACAGCTCCATTCATAAAATGCACATGAGAACAGTTCTCTCCTAAATTTAAATCTCATATCGTACATAATAATTTGACCTGAGGAAACAAGCCGCTGTGGGATAATTCGAGTCGCGAAATGCGATCATGTTTGAGCAGCTGCACAGGTATTCTGCGAGAGCTCACCCATCCTTGTGAAGGCCATTGCACCAGTCGGCGCGGAAGAAAAAACTCATTTGCCGCGAGCAGCAAAGCGTCCTGTGCATACGTTCCTAGTTAATATTATTTAATCGCCGGTGGCAGTCGACTCATCAATTTCTGCGTCGCAAAATGATTGATCGCGACAATTTGCCATACACATGCGTAATCAAGAAGCTGCATGCGATAGATATAAACGATAGTGCGCTCATTTCCTCGCCGATTATTTTAATTGACCTTGTTGTTTTTGAGCCGAGCAATAAGGTACCGTTCGCGATTATCATAAGTAATAAGCTACTGGCCGAATTTCGCCCTGAACGCACCGCTAGCCTAATTAATTGGCAGACTGCGAAATAAGCTTAGTTCGTTTTAGTGCAGTTTCCTGGCAAGATGATGCAACGTTGTGTGGGGCGAGTACATATGTTGGTTGAAGAGAAAATAGGTCCTCATTCCCTCATTGGAAGGCAATCGTTGATAGAAGGAATCAAATGACACAGCGAATTTTCAGCATCAAGCGAAAAGTTCTACATTATTTCACGGAGTGCTTATAAGTGAACTCTTTAATTTAATAAGTGAAGAAAAAGGGAAAGGAGAATTTTCTAAACTAATTTTTTTGTGAACCTAAAATATTTTGTGATTTGAATAATTTCACTCTATCTAAACCAACGATAAATAGTATATTGAAGGGCAAATTTAACAATTTTTATAAATGATTTTTACTTCTTGTCACCGCAGAGGAGCTTGGGCCAAATCGAGGCCATCTATTCGCCTCCCCGCATTAAAGTCTTTTATTGAAAGGCCAGACATTTGTCCCTAAAGCCGCTGGAAACTTGCGAAAATCAGCTAGACGCGAGTCCTCCCAGCCCATTGAACTTTTTGAGTATTTCGAGTTGCATAATTAACCACCCCTTTCGCCATCTCTGAAAACAGTAACAGATCCCCGAAATTCTGAAATACCTCCCATAGCCTTGACACTGCTAGCAATATACTTTAACCATCCAAGTCAGACAATGCGGGCTAGTTTGTATCACTGTTTTATTGGAAAAAATCGATTAACCAACAGACGTAACTTTCAGGCATAAAAACTCTGTTAATCATTTGAAACCAAATAGCTCCAATTTTGTAACCACATCATTAACTATGAAAAATTCAGTCTGATAACTGTCTAGGTATTGTGCTCATTATTGGAGCCAAGACATGAAGAGTGACACGAATCTGCTTGACAAATAATGCTTTCATGAAATAACCTGAGAGCACGTCTTCAGCTTCGACATTATTATTCCGGCAAGTAACTGTGTTGTGCAGCTATAATCACTCACAGTCTCGTTATAATGCCCAATTCCGCAGAGTGAGCTAGCCACAGATGTGTTGATCGAAACTCTCCGTACCGGTTTGCGCCGCATTTTATGGAAACGAATTGCACGTGCCCCGGCCTGCGTTATGGAAGTCTCGTTTCGGCGCGAGATGAGAACGAACGAGGCACAAAGCAACCAGAAAGAGAGAAAAGTGCAACGGAACCTTTGCGCTGCGCGCGTTATTGGCTTTCGCAGCTGACAGACAGTCAAGAAATCGAGCAAATTAGAGAGAAGCCGCATTTTGCGCGTTTATTGCACACATGTCGTCAAACACCGCTCCGTATATACGTGCAGCGTAAGCAGGCGAATCATGTCGCCGCCGCGCCAATTTACATACACATAAATTACACTTCATTCTGTGCCCTCTCGCGATTCCCCGTTAGCGCGCTTCATACATCAGTCGTAGAGAGCATGCTGCATATGAAAGAAATTCCTCTCTCTCTCTCTCTTGGGCTGATCGCAGCTCATAATAATTCTTTTCCCACGCGAGGGAGTTATAACACCGTCTTATTGCATGGCTTATCTGCGTAATGTGTGGATTTTACAGTAAAAAGAATCGGCTAATTGCTGCAGCTTGTCAGAATTTTCTCCTTCGCCGTTTATTACGCACGCAACGACTGCGTTCTTTCATCTTATAGTCGTGATTTTCTGCTTCCACTATGTGACCTAATTTTCCGAAAGGTCGCAGCGACTTTGTACAACATTGCAAGTGCATATTGAGATAAAAATATCATATTAAATAAAGTGCATTGACATAGTACATCAATTGCAACTATTTGCATCATTGGTTTCAGTAAGCGGTCTGTTGATCTGGTTATTTAAACAAGTAGACTTTCAACGCGTTACAAAAGTAAAACAGGAACAAAATTAATTGATTTTTTTGCCCATTTAGTTCTGAAAATAAAGTACTTCCCAATTTTTCATCGAAGATTTTAATTTCTGCAGTAGATCATAACATCCAATGATAATGGCCATTATATTTCTTATGAAGAGAGTCTCCTTGCTATAAAATAAAATCAGTTTGCTCACTTTTCCAGGGTTTCACAGAATTAATCTTCTTTGATGAATATGCTACATACATTTCTCAAGTTTAAAACTCCAAAATATCCTATTAGATTTATTTGTTAAAAGAATAGGGGCTACTTTTACAAAATATTCAAGTTCATTATGTAAATCATATATTTTTATTTAAAAAATAAAAAAATAAATCACTTGCATCTTGATTAAATTTAGACAAGTATTGCAGTTTGATCAATTCTATGGGTTATAATATCAAAATAAAATTGCACAGTTACACAAGGAACCCGTGAATATAAATAAATTTCGACGGTAATTAATTAAATGAGGCTATGCCAAAGGGCACGCAACAAGTCATAGTCGTTTTCCCAGGTAAACATGGACATACAACTGTTTTGGCCAAAAGATATGTGTTAACAGTTTTGTAATTACAATTTTAATTGCAAATTAAAAATTTCGCTCCTTTATGAAAACTATGAGAAGATCAGACGAGCGTCAACAATAAAGGTTTTCATCCTGGAGTTTAGCCGCTGGAATGGAATTTCTCACGCGCGGCGCTCGAGAGAGCGATTTTGGCCGCGGAGAGGTGTCTAAAGGCATAAATCCCAAAAGATGGCTTCATTCCCAGTGCAGCCACATCATCGTTCCGGCTAATTCCACCTTTTGGCCAGATAAAACTGCAGAGAAAATAAAGGAAATCCAGGCTTTTTGCGCATAAGAGGTGTAATTTGAAAAGTATTAGGCGATGAGAGGACGAGATTATTTTTCGCGACTGCATGAAAAGCCAATTATCACCGCATAAAGTGGCAGCCAAGAGTCACGGCGCGTTGCATCATTACCACAATGGTACACAGTACACGTTACATCGCGCGGCGTCCGTCATCGCTCATCGCGGTTGTTAACATCAGCTCGGAACCACGCGGCGGCCAAATTCAGATGAACTCTTTGCCGGTCAAACACAATAAAAGCGCGCCGAAAGAAAGCAAAGCGCATTGCTGCAGCAGCCGGATTCTTGAAAATGACTCTTTATTTTGCTTTTCTCGCCTCCCGCGTCCGCGTGAGACGTGGGAGTCGCTTGCATCATCCGCATTTGCCGAAATTTAAGTGATGATGATTCATACGTGGCAGGTGTGGTGTGTTCAATTCATTGCTTTTTAACGATTTAAACGTGACAGAGACCCGTTAATTATTATAATTAATGCGTGAACCTTCTCCGTTTATTTGTAAAATATATCTAGTCATTTAAATTCTTGTCAGTGTAAGCATGAAGTGATTGAAAATGCAAAAATATATTTTTATTGGAATTACGCTGAAACAGAGTATTTTAATCCAACTGAAACGCTTGCTATATTGTGAAAAAATTTTAATGTAATCCCAAAAATAGGTTCAATAAATAATTCATTTTATCTTCCATTTTAAACAGTTTCTTAAAAAATGGGTAGAAGCTAAAATTTCATAAAAAATCAGCTCCTGCGGTGAGAGTGTCTGAATATCGCTAAAAGAAAAATTCCATTAGTTGCACATTATTCGATAGAACGTGACAAGAGAAATCGAAACCAAGCAAAAAATAGACAAAAAAAAAATAGTATTTTAATTTTTCCCCGGTCCAGATGTAATGAAAAATTGTGGATGTACCATGAATTCAATTGGCTATTAATTAAGAGAAAAAAAATTTACAAAGCGTTATCAGTAGGAATCGTGTTTAGGTAGAGGATCTTTATTTTGATTTGCTCTCAAAATTGAATGCCTGAAGAAATTTTGTCATGCCAACAACTCTCGCTGCTACCTTTTAAATTATGTTTAGCACACATGATGATGTAATGGTTAAAGTGAGAATAAATAACCATAACATTTTTTTAAAAAAATATTTCATAAAATAAAGAACAATAATGCATGCTTTTTTTGCCACGACTTCAAGATAAGGATCAAGAAGAGCCGCCTATACAAAATTTTCTTTCTGCTCTTGAGGCACACTCATGATTTGAATAAATAATTTTCCTAAAAAGGCATGGCATGCATATGAAGGAGAGGCGATTTTCTGTGACCCAACCTTAAAAAATACATTTTTGGTCTCTCACGTTGTGAAAAAAGCGGTTCTTTAGCACTCCATTTTAGCATCTCCATGCGAATAAAATGCAAAAATTATAACAAACAACTTCATTTCACTAGCAAGATGCTCTTGAACACAATTTAAATTAATCGTTTCGACTTCCGTGTGTGCGCGAAGCACCCCATGCAGCGCAGAACACTGCCTTCTGCTCCGATTCCCCGAACCCTTTTTTTGCCGTGTGCTCAGCCGCAGAAAATCCTTTTGATTCTCTGCTCTTCTCTCTGGCCGGTGCGCTTGCTTTCTGTTGGAGTAAAACAGAGAATAATACGCGATTCCGGCTGCTTTTCCGCGCGTTTACAGGACCGTGTAAGCGCATGTAGCGGTTTTCGACGCGCGCTGACTCCTCTGGAGCAGCATCGAAAGGATTAAAAGCATTAAAACGAAATATCACGTGCGGTGAGAAACGAAATCGCACCACTCGGGGAGAAAAACGCGTTCACTGCTAATGAAAAAGATTCCTCGACACCGCAATTTTCACTCGCCATTCAGCGCAGGTTCAACATTACCGACGCTTCTTTTTAATGGACAATTTGTACCGAATAATAGAAAAAGTGGAATGCACTTGGCATTACTTTCAATTACACGATTTAACTGTTCTTTCCACACACAAAAAGGAAAATCAAATCAGTTTGGGTTGTCACACTCGTAGTGCAAGTTAAATTGTGCATTCAAAAGAGAAGATAAAGAAGCGCTTGAAAAAGGATTATTATAAAGAATGGACATCCTTTTAACTTTCGATGCGCCTGTTTAGTTGATAAAGAGTACAGAGTTTTCCACTCCTTCTGCTAATTGTTTTACAAATGTCTGTGACGTGATCCTTTCCTTGTAACTGTGAGGTTTGAATATTTTAAAAATTCGATATTTGTGAAAAAATGCTATCATTTGAGGTCTATTCTATTTTATGCTAAGAGAATTAAAAGCGATACTTTATTTTACTTGATTTAAAGAGTTTTTTTTTAATTTATGTGCTCAACATAAACACAACAGACCGGTTTTGAAATTTAATTTTAAAGGCGTTCAGTTTCAACTACTGTGAAGAGGAAATAGCAATAAGCATCAATAAGGCCTTAAAAAAATTACAGTAAAAGCAACTTTACTTATTTGCTCATTATTAGATTTTAATGAAAATAACCGGTTAATTTTTTTAGAATTCGCGATTAAATTACAATTTGTCATGCGTGCGTTTTGTCTGTGTCACCTCCTTCCATTTACCACATTCAACAGAAAGATTTGTGTTGTGCTAATGAGCTTTTATCACAATATATTATAATTTATAATTATCATGCCAGACTGCGCGACTATGTGAGAAACAGAACAAAGGGGATCTCAGATGCACGCTTTCAGATATAGAAACCTAATGCGGGATGGCAAAATTCTAGTGTTACCTTGACATTCTACACGGCTCTTTGCGCACAACTGTTCCTTTTCAATATCAAATTAAAAAACGACTAATAACTGTTTATCCTCATTGATCACAATTTAAATACAGGGGTACATTGTCAAACAAAAAATTGAAGTAGAGATGAGAAAGGGCAACGTGGCTAGCAGCCGACGAAGTCATCGCAATGCGCGCACCTACTTTCGTCCTTGCCACGAATATTGTATCCCTAGAGTTTTAAGCATTTTTATGGCAATATTTTGTTTATTTTCATAATTTCTTGGAACTGAACATGCCCTAACTGTTCCTAGCAAACCTTGAAAATTAGTTTCAATGCAAGGAAATAACGGGTACGTTCAAATTCCGAATAATAAGCTTTCTTGCTCGTTTTGATGCTAAATTGTCGGGCCAATGTTTTCCTCAGTCTGCACCTGCAATCGAAATTTAATGACCATTTTCCCATGAAAATGCGGCAAAGTGATTTCGATTCGAATAGCAGTCTGATATATGGCGAACTGCCGTATTCTCCCATGCATTTTTCGGCAGGCGCAAGAAAAGGATTCTCGTGTAATTGTTTTTCGCGGTTCTTGTACCAAGAGAGCAACGACGTGTCCGATTTTATGGGAATCGTCGGCGTTTTTGCCATTGTCGCCGCATCTTCTTTGGTGCCTTTTAGGCGACGTCTCGCGATGCGACTCGCATTTTTCGTCTGCTGTCGCTTCGTGAATATGTGTTTGAATGTATGGCCGGAGAACAAGCGGAAAAGACGCACAGCATCTGTGATTCTGTGCGGCTTTTCGTGCACATGCGTTAACAACGTGACACATCAATTATTGTAATTGGCAGGGACGAAATTCACGATCTTCCCTCGCATCGTCGCCATCCAATCGATTATTCCTCAAATAACTGTATTATTTATTATGTGCATACATTTCGGACATGAAAGCGCGTACCCGAAATTTGTCGTTTAAACGGCTGCTATAGCGGTGTATTTTTTCGATTCTCGTCGACCCGCACATTCAAATTGGCATTGTAACACAGCATTGGATACAGAAAAAGGAAAAAACATGTTAAATATAGACAGTATGATTGGTGGAAATTTTTTACATTCCTTTTTGCTAATATGGACAGAGGTTCCAATCAAATTTAATACTCTGGAATCTTTAAAAACATTAATATAAAATGTTCAATATAATCTCTATAATCTGTCCCAAAATATTGAGATGCATGATATTATAATACTTATTGAACGTCAACGGCTTCGACTATTTACGTTATTTGTAAGAGGCAGCATTGGTATGAGACATTGGTTTCACGGGACAATGCAGTGATGACATTTACATTTATCATACACATCTCGGTGGAAACCAGAGCAGAAAAGAATACAGTTTTTCTCATAATGTTCTTCTTCAGCTCGATTTATATTCAAGAAACAATAAATGAAAAAATAAAGTAAAAAAATTGTTTGGAAATTAGTGCGAGCACACAACCTAATTTTAACTGCTATTTGTCAAGAAAAGTGATAAAAAAACGTGTATTTTCATTTAGCACATAATTTATACACAAAATTTCGACAGATATATTTATACCAAAAGTCTTATAATACCAAAATCAAGGCTTTTTTTACTAAGATACTCAAGAATGTGCCTTGGAGAGGTTTTATTTGGTTCCTATTACAACATTAGAAGGTAATATAAATAAATCAAAACGTGTTTAGTTGTCACTGTTTGAAGTTCAAATTTTCATGATCATGTGATGCCCCTTTCAATTGAAACCTTATAAAATGTTTTTAATCTAGTTCCTTATATTGTACCATAAATTATTTCAACAAAACTATATCAATTTTAAAATTACATTTTATAATAAAATAGAGATCCCTCTTTTTCTATAGTCAAAATATTGGCTTAACCCCAAGTTTTATGTTATGCTTTATGATTTTTCTCTTAAATAGCTATGATGAAAAGCTAAAATAATCGCCACCAATTAAGATTTCCTTAACAGGATAGTTACATACTTTTTGTTACTGTAACTGAGAGCTGCGGAGTCGCAACAAGCAATGATGGTTTTGCCGAATTACAGTTTCATTCCACGCTGGACTAATTAATAAATAATTCAATTGTGTCTATAACATTTGCGGATTGTAGTTAGGAAATGTGCGCATTCACACGGCGATAACAAGAAAGGTGAACCGGTGCCGGCGTGCATCCGCTGGCTCAACAGATATGAATTTCAATTGTTACAGTTGTTCATACAGAGCAGCACAGAAGAGCAGCTGGATATGGATACACTCACACAAGGAATTACGTGCAACGGCTTAAAAAACACACGCGCTCAGCGGCAGATTTTCCCATTAATTTCACCTGTTGTGTGCAAAATGCGAACGTAACGCGGCAAAGGAACAACACTCGCTGCTCGTGCATAATGAGCAGTGCAGCACATTGTGTTGAACACGTGGAACAGTTAGAGTCGCGCTTTTTCTGCCGCGAGTTTGTTGTCTCTATAAAATTCGGCAATTAACGCGTGGCATGCCTAATTAATTAGCCACGCTGCCCGAATCGACAAGAAAATGAGAAAAAAAACGAGAAAATACGAGTGCGCGTACGTGTGTTTGTTTTTTGAGGCGAACACGCGTTGCAAGGAGCCGCCCTCACAGCGACTTGAGACTTACGGGACCTCGATGCACTTGTTTGTGCGGAATAACGATCCGTGCTGTCAACTCATGAGCCAGGGTCGAGCACCTTTCCTTATTCTTTTTGTGATTAAAGCCACTTTTGCTGAAAATTAATACCGTAAAAATCGCGTGACGTAAGAAAGTTATATCGGTTCAACTTTTGCTTTAAACTTTAAAACTGTTCACAAGATTCACTTTTAAGTAGATAAACATTCTGGTACCTTCATCAGTTCAAACATTTTTGTGAAATATTTTACAGAAATAAAAAATGACTTAAAACCCACAAGATTCAGCTATATAATTATTCTTTAAAGTTAGTTGAAAGCCCTACAAATAGAAAAAAATATTTCATTGCAATTTACCCCAAAAGTTATATTGATTGGGCCTTAATTAGGGTACAAGGAAGATTTCTTTCTAGAGTTTACGTGATAAGAGAAGAACAATTTTACTCTCTGGAATCACTCTTAAAATTCCATAAGGATTGACTTTAATTAATGATCCATTTTGTTCTACTTATGCAATCTTCAGGATTTTTTTCAAGTCGAACTCCCAACCTGCAAGCTTCAAGGATTTGAATGCAGTGGTCGTTGACTTCTGGACAACTTACATAAAATGCGTCTTACTCCTAATTGTAGAGATTTATGAAATTAAAAACAACTTTATTTCTTCCTCAATGAGTAGCGGATATTTAATTTTTATTTTCACACTTGACAGCTATACAGTCCGATTCCCAATGGAAGTTGTTAGAAGGCGGCGATTGGAATTAAACGCACAGTTTACTGCTGAAATTGCCACGTGAATTGTCCCAGGAAAACTGATCTCGAAGCTGTTATACGATTCAGCGAGCAGTTGTAATAATCACTCTTCCCGTTCGCATGCTTTTTGCTCTCGCGATTGATAGTGAAATTAGCGACTCAACAATTTAGTGAACCCTTTTGTTTTCGCAGCGCAGCAGGGTCACGATCCCTTTCGCTCGGTACCAGCAATTGTATTTAATTGTGCTGCCGACGCGTCCAATAATGTATCATGTAGTGTGTTTAAAAATGCGCACTCCGCGCGGAAGTCTGAGTTTGCTGTGTTTGTGGGAAAAATTACTGTACACGCGGCATTGAGCCGTATTGTTATTATGATAAAATCCACTCCAATAAACAGTTTGATGGTGGTTTTGGTGTAAATATTGCACGTGCTAGCTGCATTCCCATAGAAACAGAATTAATGTGAAGTGAAGCGCTCGTTTCCCAAGAGCGGGAGATTTTCTTTGCAAAAAAGCACTCGTTCATGCCATGCGTTTGGACTCTTAAGAAGAAGATTTTTGTTTGCTGCATTATTTTAACATTGAACTCGAGCGTAATTTTGGCGTCGAAAAATAAGTGGCTTTTATTTCACACGAATAATGGCGCAAAAAATGGCAATAATCTGAGGCGTTTACATCCACATAACTGTGAGCGAAATGACTCAATTTTGACGATTCGATTGAGGTGAAATGTTCCCATCGCAATATGACGTGCGCAGGCCACAAGTTCATTTGATCTCCGAAATGAAAATCCACAACAATGCACCAGAACCCGTTAAAAAGAGCAGAGTACAAGAAAAGGTAAGTCCCGGCCGGGCTCGACCACACGATCACCAAATTAAACAAACTCAATTATTGTTTCGGCTACGAGAGCAAATTGCGCGGACCGTTACGGAGATGGCGCATTAATAATAATTAGCCGCGAGTGCATGCATCCATCCCTTGCTTTCGTGCAGAGAGCACAGTACAATTACCAGTGTTTTCGTCGAGTAACATTTTATTATGTAAACACAAAAATGTACAATTGCGCCGCTCGGTGCGTTCGTCGGGTGCAAGAAACTCGAAACATGCACTCCCGGTTGTCTTGTAGTAATAATTAAGTATACGGTGTGCGAGGACTCCTTTTTATAGCCGTCTTCACTTGCACGCCAATTTCACCGAGATGTTTTCACTGCCCCCCTGAAGCAATTATTGTTTTCCTTCTGGCCGCGATGGGTGCGTGTAATTGTTCTCCTGCTGGAATGTACATAAAATAGCTGCCACCCTGCCCGGCACAGCAGGTTTCTCTCGCCAAATTGCTCTGACCCGCACGGCAAATTTTGCTTTCGTTTTACGACCGCTTTACGTTTGGGTGGCAAAACACGCCAAAATTGTATTCAACTTTGGATGCTACCAAAAATTAAAAGCAGCAACTGGTTGTAAAATCTATGCAAATTATTGTTGGCTACTAACCATTTTTTTAATTGGTTTTCCTCACGGAAAATAACAATTTTGCTCATGGCATAGACAACAAAATTAATTTTTACGATATAGACTAGAGCGAACGATTATCAAAATTTAAATATGAAAAATAACTCAATTGGCTCTACTCCAAGTGGATTTATAGCTAGAGTGGTTGGCTAAAAGTGATAATTTATAAAAGGATTTTGCGGGCTCACACTGAACGACAGCTATAAAACCCCTTAAATCAAAATTTGTGTCACAGAAATGATCCTGCCGTTGAAAGCCAACGGTTTGCACTTATAGCTCAGCACAATAAGAAATAGAGAAACGAAATCCTGTGTCAAATTCCGCAGCTCGACCTCCCTGCGATGAGAACAAAAATTTGAAAATATTTTGCGCAAAATTTCATCCTTAATTTAAAGCTATTTAAAATAATTTAATTCTACCAGGAAGAAAATTTCTGTACAAAAGATCTACTGCTGGCCTATCGAATAGAATTATGTGTCAAAAAGTGCTTTGAAATACAAATAATATACCCATGAAGTAATGTTTTTAGAAAAATCTTGAATAATTTTGAAGTGCACTGCATTTGTATCGATTTGATGTGCTGCAGTTGCAGTTAGTTCCGACTTTGAGGTAGGTCACGCTGGCTGCTGGCGTGCATAATTGTTGCACACGCGGTAAATCCGGCTCTTCCGTGAGCTGCCACGGTGCACTTGCACACAGTCAGACTTTTTGTCCCGCTCACGCCGAGTTCAGGTCGCAGATTAACGCTACATTTTAATTGCCCTCCCTCGCCTAATATATGTGTCTTCTTCCTCTATCATTCGGTAAGAGGAGCACGCTTTGTGTACATGAAAACCACGTAACTTAATTTATTACTGGAACCCATTGCGATTATAAAATCCCTTGTCCTGGATTCTGTTTTCCTTGTAATTTATCTAATTTACAATTAACTTCTTATGAATTATAAAATTTCTGTTGTTTTTCTTTATGAATGGTCTCTTCAAAGTGTCAAAGCCACAATAAACTATCAGTAACTGTGCGGTAAAGAGCTGATCTTTTAATTTATCATTATCAGGTATCGGATAGAGAGTTACTACAAATTTAAATTAGAAATAGATATAACAGTCGATATGCTATTGATTAGAAAGATCAATAAAGTGTTGACACATGAACTTGTTTTAATATAAATTTAAAAATTATTAAAATTTAAAAATAAAATTAATAAATTATTTAAACATTGCAAAAATCGAATTATTTAACTTAATTATTCTTGTAAAAAAAATTAAAAAGGTTATATAATATTTTGTAAAGAACATAATATTATTTAGAGCGTAATAACCTCAAAGTAAAGCAGGTTTTTAACATGAGCTTTATATATTTGGTAGGTAAATGTTAATATAACAGATTGACGTGCTCATCCTTTTCTTGGTTGTTCGGGCGGTGCGAAGGTGGGTGCTCGCCGAAATTCGGTCCAGGGCAGAGCGGTCTGGGGAAGGGAGAGGGGGCCCAGGTCGGTCATCCACACAGAGAGCGGGAGGGGGAGCGTATAAAACACTCAGGTGAACGGAATTGCGGAACCAGTCGACTGACACTCAGGCAGCCGCAGTGCCAGCGGGTTTCCTTTTTCCAGCTCTTGGCACCGACCGACCAGCATCACTGCTACCAGCTACCCAGTCACTGCACTCTTTTCTTCTTGCGTGGTGAGTGTCACAAACAACATTTTTACAATACGTCGTCTGCCTCGTAACATTTTGAAGAATTGTAATTTGAAATTTTTAGGTATTTTAAAAATTTTAGTTTGAAGATTTTTTATTTTGTTTTTTTTAGCTAAATTTCACCGGACTATTTAGCATTTTTTTGCTGGAAGATTTTTGACGTTCAAAATTCTAAGTTTAAATTTTTACGACTTAACATGTAAGTTCAATAAAAATACTTTTTGAATGTCATACGATCGTACAAATTTGGTTAGTGAGTTGAAGTAATTTTCTAAATTTACCTTCAGGGTTTTATTGAAATTATTTACTTACACTGCTTTGATTTTGATAAAAAAAAAATGCTGCTCTCATTCCCTTAAAAATTAAAAACAGCGTCTGGTACACAATTAACCCTCTCAAACTCAGAGCATTCAACTATTTTAATACTATTTAAAAAAAAACACCCAAAAAAGTTTTGCTCTGTCAACGTCAATAGCAGGCAAAGTTTTTGTGAGATGCAATTATTATGTCATCTCTTGGCTTCATCCTTTCATTCCAACACGCAACTAGGAAAAAGTTCAAAGCCGAGAGAATGAAAAACTCTCACGACCATATGCCACCGGCGTGCAGAGCGTTGCTCCTGTCGCATTGTGCGGATTCATTTGCCTTTGCCTCTTGTTCCTTTATTGTCGGGCAGCGTGATGTGCAGCTTATATTCCCTCTAGGTGCACTTTTAAACATCTGTATATGCTTCTCGCTTTTTTTCTTACCGCACACCGGATCCGAGTTTAATTTTCCTACTCGCATGCTCCGCCGCTCACTCTCAAATCACCAGACAATGCTCCTGTTTTCGCGGCAAAGTACGAAAGATGGCTTTAAACGCGGTTTAATTACACATTACAATAGCGGAGGAGTATTTTTATAATAATTGCGGTGCTCAACCTGATCGGTGAAACGGCAGGAAGTGTAATTTTACTACGATTTAGACGGCAGTTTTTTATAAGCAGCAGGGAAGAATGAACCCATACTTTATGAGGCGTCTGAAATTAAATTTTTTGCTTTCTTCAATTAAAATTCATTAAGTAGAGCTTTAAAGGCCAACAATCAAGATTATTTTGCAGAAAATTGAGTATATTGTTTGCGGAATTTAGCAATAGTTAAACTCTACAACGTGAAATAGTGAAAAAAGGATCAAAGAAACAACTCAATTAAATATTCTCGAAAAAGTACTGTTCGTCCATAATTTTTTCGATTGATTTCAATATACCTCTCGTCGCAATCTATCAAACGGTTTGCGAGTTACGAGGTAAATTGCCTTCTTCTGAAATAAATCCTAATTTCTATCAGGGAAACAATGCTCGCCACTTAACTAGTAAACAAGATTTGGAGCCGATCTTTTCGCAAATTTAAACGGCAAACTGGGAAAATTTGAGATTTTTCCCAATTTTCAGAGGGATAAAAAAGATATAAAAATAATTTTCACTCTTTTTCTGTTAAGCTTTACTTCAGCGAATATCAACCTAAAAATAATCACGAGTGCACCAGTCTTCATTGACATATCTACTTAAAAAATATTTATTTTTGCAATGTTTTTAAAATGAAGTTAAATACGTACGTATCTTTTCATCAGAGAACAAGAAAAAAATCTTTAATTAGAATCGGTGCTCTCTTTTCCAATTAGACTGTTTGCGCTTGATTTGCTCTCTTGCGTGGCGAGCGGAGGATAATTTCTGCGACTTCATCAGACGAGATACTTTTTGAGGAATTATAAGCACTATACAAGAGCATTTACCGCTCGGTAGCAATTAAAGCCGGCAGCGAGCGAGCAAAAAGAAAAAGAGACCCAGTTGGCGCGCATCCAGCCGGCGTTGAAGGCATCAGCTGAAACGGCCATTCGTCATTATTCATTACTCGCAGCAGACGCGGATCCCCGTTAGGCCATTTACCGCGCGCGCATCTGTGCCGTCCGGCCGGCCGGCCGATGAAGAATATCAACGCGGCCACCTTAGAGCGTTCAATGGGCTTATGAAAAGCAGATGAGCACTGACTCACCTCGCGCGGCTGCTCCTTTGTTGCTCTTCCTGGCCAAAAGACAAATCATTTAAAGAGCGACTAACTGTTTCGTCGAGGCGTTTACCAAAGTTCGGTCCTTTTGAGTCGTAAAACCATTTTTGCGCCGCTTTAGCCCAACGAAAGTGTGCGCTTGCTCGCCCGTGAAAAGTTCTTTCCTGCGCAGCATAGCGTTAGTTTTGCCCAATCTGTGCAGCCAGACGACGTGGAAATTAGGCAATTAACCTTTCGTTTTTTGTGAAGTGCTCTCGGAATCATAACTGTGCACAAGCGGGTGAACTCACCCGCGTGTTTCTTTCATTCATTTCGTCCTTAAAATCACTTTTTATTGCACTGCACACACAGCACGTAATTTTTTCGTCTGGCTCGGCTCTGACGAGATAAAACGAGCAACACGGCACCGTCTGACAGAAAGTCGTGAGCGAAAAATTAATGCGCTTGAGTGAAATTGAGCGGATTAATTTTTCTAACTGTGCTTCTGGAAACTGTCGAACAATTTCTCGGGCTTGGAATGAGGAAGTTGCAATTTTGTTTTAATAATTTGAAAATCGAGCCTGCATAATATATTAAATTTAAATATTATTCCCATGAACGCACAAGAGCGTAAATACCAGCACAAAAAACGGGCACACCTAGCAGTCCCTTTTTTCGCCGCAGGAAACAAAAGTATTCATTTTATTTGTGCGAGTGCAGCAGCAGTAGCAACTGTTGCTGGTTTTCGGGAACAAAAAGTTCTGGCAAAATTCGATTCGACGCGTCCATCTGTTGCTCGGGAGGCGATGGCTAAGTAGAAAGAGTTGTGGCTGGCTCTTTGTCTTGTGCAAAAAGCCTGAGAGTTCACGGGCCTCTCCAAGCGCAACAGAGCGCTGCACGAAAACGACGCTTTGCTGTGAACGATGCCTCTGCTTCTTCATGCACACGTTTCTTTCACTCTTGTTCTCCGCAATGCGCACACGTACGTGTCCCTCCAGTACCAAAAGTACGCGATTAGACGCGCCGGATATCGCTGCAATTGTACCCTAGAGCAGTTACATGCTCGGTGCTGCTGGCTGACACCCGCGAAAAGAGGAAATCTAATTGCTCTGCATCTCCATCAAACGCTGTCCGTGGTTTCTTACACCTGCAAAAAGGAGTTTGATGAGTTCAACTTTTGTTTCCTCTTAAAAAAAGAATAGAAGGTAGAAAAAACAAGCGATGATTTGGCAAACTGTTCTTTATAAATGTTGCAAAGAAAATAAACATGTAGAACTCCTAGATTTTTTTATTGCAAATAAAGATGTTCCTATCCTTCATTTACGTGAAATATTTTTATATCAAACTGCCACTTCTGGCCACCTGCGAGATGAGACATCAAGCCGAGTCATTGAGTCGCGTTTTTACCGCAAAAATCCTCGCAGCAGATTCCTTTGTGCCGCGACGAGGCTGGAGCGGTCTGAAAATAGGCCCGACGCGCGGTGGTCCGGAGCAGCAAAAGTGTCTGAAAACGCTGCGTGTGACAATTGCGTCTTTTATTTCTGTCTTCCTTTTAATTTAACGCCCCGACGCGTCTCAAACTCACGGAGAACAAAACCGCGTTCTAACTGTAGCCACTAGCTGGGACCCCCTGTCCTGCTCGCGCGCAGAAAACTACAAATAATGCTAATTTCGGACATGAAAAGGCCCGGCATTCCAGGCTGGTCAGTCATGAAAGGGAAAAACTCTTAGTGCATGTCAATGTTGAGCCTCGGCATTGTTTCGCAGGACATTTTCTCACACGTGTTATGACAATAGTGTCGCACCGGCGACTAATTCAGCATATTTCGCTGCTGATTAATTTTAGACTGAGAGACGCGTGGCCCTGAATACGAAATTAGACCTGCTCCGTCCGACTGTGAGAAATTTCGTTAAAGCATGCCGATTTTGCCTAATTCTATTCGAGTCACTTTCGTTCAAATTTCCAATACTTTCCATCTAATCAGCATGAATATTCATTGACGCGCCTGAGCGACCAGCATGAATTTTGCTAGCGGTGCTAAAATCTACACAGGCTCTAATTTCCGATTCTCGGCGCTCTGGTTTCTCCTGCGCCCAATACTGACAAGAGTAGAAATGAACTGATGCGGGAAGCGGTGATGCGTGCGATGGCTAGCAATTACATCGCGCATGCAAGTTATTCACACACATTAAAAAATAATAACATTTATCGGCGCCGGGTCGGCATATACATATATATATTATGTGTACCGTTACGAATGCTCGCATCCTTGCACGAGGAATTATAAGTTTATGACATCACCTGCGAAATCGAACGGATTCCGCGGAAAGAAAATAAATTCACGAATGTCAACATTTCGAGAGCAGGAAGCTGCTGGATGCGGATTCGAACAGTTATGTTCACTTTACCCGCACTGCTGAGCAATTACAAATATATATTCCGATCGGTGATGTAATGCACACGCGTTTGCTCTTGAAAATGTGGCCGCGCCGTCAAACCAGCTCTTGGCAAGACGATTTACCGATATGTTCGCACGGGGTGTGTTGCTTGCGTTCCAACTTAAGCATTTCCCTCGGGCTTTTTGCTAAATTTATGCAACACATATATACTAAGGCTCCATTACAAAAAGTGCTACTAGCCTCTCTTCGTCTCATGATTTAAATTTATTTATCAATAGTATCCATCCTTTTCTCCACTTCTTTGATCGACAAAGCAACACAAAAAACCAACAAGCCTCCGCTTCCCAGGAGTCAAATGAGATTTTAACTCGGCGTGAAGGTGAAGCCGCAGAAAATTTTTCAATTAGGCAGGCGAGCAATATGAAAAGTCCAGCGCTACATAATGCCTTCCATCCCATAATCGCAATCAAAATGCACTTACCAAAAAAGGGCTTTTCCCTGCGGCCAGCACTCAGAATTTCAGCCGCGATCCGCACCCAAGCGTTTAGTCTATCGAAATTGCTGTCAGTCAAAGTGCCGAGAGATGAAATCGACTCGATGCAGCGTCACGCCGATTTTTAGGCGCTTTTTGCCGCGTAAGAGAACAAAAAATCGGCCCCGCAAGGTCGGCGGCCATGCAACAACAAAGCCGAGCGTCTATTGTTGACACATGCGGTGCTCCTGGACACGAACAAGGGAACGTATAAGCACACTCGTCCGATAAAAAGTCTAGCGAGCAATTAAGCGGATTGTTTTTTCAGCGGCGAAATTCCGAGAGTATGTGCGGGCGATGATAGAGCTTTTTTCTCTTTTTGTCTTGAGTGAGAGGTGAAGAAACTCTTTGGGACATTCCAAAACGGACACTGGCATTGCAACTTATTCTTTGTAGACTCTAATTCAGATGTTTTACCTTTTTAGGATTTGTTTTAACAGTTTTGAGAACATTTCCTTATTTTTATTTCAAACCCCAAAAATTATTTGTCAACGTTCACAGCAAGGTGAAGAACCTTTATTGAGACTGTCATTTTCTGCGAGGAATTTCGGGCACAAATTGGCCGGCAATTAGGCACGGCGACGAGAGACGTGTCCGGCGAGTGCGTCCGTCTCGCCATTCATGCGCGTCTACGTTTATTTTCCATGCAAAAATGTCGCCGCGCGGCAAAAACGGTGTTTCAGTCCTCGGAAAGTCATTACGACGATTACGTGCGGCCAAAAGTGAAGAGTCGTGTGTGCGGTTTTCGGCGGTGATTTGCGGTCATTCGTTTCTTCTGCCTCTCATTGATTCTCGCGCCGGAAACGCAGCGTGTATACACTCTGAAATTTCATTATTTGCAATTGAGAGAGGGCAAATGGTCTGGCTAAAAGCGTGCAATCAATGTAACGGCCAACTCACCGCATGCGAGCGAACAGCACTTCATTTGCGATTTTATTTGATTTCGGGGCCGAACCACGGTGGAAACCGCAGAAAACGTCCGCGCACGTGGAGTGATGAAACCGGTTTAAAAATAGCAGTTTCTCGCCTCTTCTGGGACCAATTTTCGAATGCCTGATTTCGACTTTTTATGTTTGGAAGCCGCGAGGCCGATTTGACGCAGTACTCAATCCCGACATCCAATATTGTCTGCTTTAACGGGATTTCCTTTTCCTTCCTCTGATACACATATTTCTACGTGATGTATATAAACGGTCTATTCATGAGAGTGTAGTTCATGCACGGCCTGCGAAGCGTATAATAACGCTAGCACGTACCAGTGCCTAATCTTACGACAAAAGCGGTCGAAAACGATTTTTATTGTCTGCTGATCTATAAGTACTCGATTTTTATCTGAGGCAGTCGGGCCTTGGGTTTTCTCATCTATTTGGCTTAATTTCGTTCAACCACATCAACCGTGATGTATTCCTCGGATTCTGACGGACTGCGCGTTCTTCTAATTGCCAAACTTCACGGCCACAAGGGTTTTTTTGCGAATAATGGAAAAGTGCTGAGAATTTCCAGATGCCGCGCGGTGATATTTATTTGATGAGGCGCAATTAAATTGCGGTTTCGGCCGTGTAGATTAGTCTTTGGTGCATGCACGATTGCAGACCAGAGATAATTCTCGCTGCTATAGTGTTTTGATGCTTCTTGTGTGTGTGTATATGTCATTTCAGAGGTCGTGAGATTGCGCCCTGAACACGAAAAGGCTTTCCGCGGCGCCGAGCCGAGAATTGAGGAAAAGCAAAAGAAGTTTGCGTTTATTTTTTGTTCGGGAGGAATACGATAATAATAGTAGCAAGTCGTGAAAGCATAATATCTGGCCATTAATTTGCCGGCAGCTACGACAAAAGTTACGGTACCCCAGAGGGACACTGCGGGATGGATCGCATGCAGACTCTGTGATTTATTTAATTACATTTTGGCGGAGGAAGTGCAGCCCGGCGTGTTTACGACCGCCGGCGGGCCAGCATCCAGAAGAAAGGTTCACTCAGGGTCAGCCGTCCGTCGTCTGGCGTGCTGGCTGTGCAATCAGAGCCTGGATTCACTTTTCGCCTATACAAATTAAAATCAAGCTGCGTTTCTATCTCTCTGGAGCGCGTCTCGTTCTTCGGTGTGTTCACACACAAAAAGCAAGCCTTTGCTATGGCTAACTGTTCCCCCATCGCGAGCATAAGAGACGCCTGCCTGCCTGCTTGAGCGCTGCATATACAGAGCACCTGCCGAAGGTTCGTTGACCCTCGGCGTCGTTCACGAAAGTCGGCAGACCAGCGCACTTGCCGACATTCGATATCATCCAGATGGGGTTGCACGCATTTGTGGAGGGCGAAAACCTTTTTAACCGTTAAGCTAATGCAATCGACCTTGACCGACAGCAGCTCAGGTTTTATCCAGACTGAAGACGGGAAAAATATTTATTTGTATTGAGTCCCAATTGATTTTATAACAATTAATTTTTAACTGCATTTAAATAAAAAAAAACATGGGCAATTACATTATAAAAAATTCTAATATTTCAATTAAGCCACATCTGTGAATGCCTCATGTAGCCACAAACTTTAAATAACGCGAATAAGTATTAGAATAGAATTTTATTGACAGCCGTTGGCAATGTTGTTCTCCTCATTTGCTGCTCACTAAGTCCAACAAAGCCCGACAAAAGAGCATTATAATTGAATCCCAACACGCCTAGCAGCAATTACACCTGTCAGACGAACAAATGATAAATGGCGCTAGGCGTCTCTCGCCAAGAGCCGCAATTTCGGCAATCACACGCGTATTATTGGCAGGCTAACAAATTTCCTCCGCCGTCGTGACGGCAGTAAAAATCTCTCGAAGGAAATGAAATAATGAGAATTCGTACCTGGCGTGAGTTCAAGTAGGACCGCAATTTGCATGTTGGCAACCTACTTTTACAATGGCTACTCGCTTAATTGAGGTAGGTACGGAACCAGAAGGGCCACTCACCTCTTCAACTCTCGACAGGAAGAAAAAAGAATGATGTAATTGTGGCTCGCTGACAAACGGCATGCCATTGTTTATTGAGACACTTCACGTGCTTGTTCGCATTGCCCGCCGTGAGTACTGCACACCATTAATTGAAAGCGCTTCCAGACTCAATTAGCAGCGCGTTGCGAGTCAGGGAATTGGAAGAATTTGCGTTGGCGAGTAATTCATCCCTGCATTTTAATTATTTCCTGGAAATTTTCAACGTCAAGGTGCTACAGGTGAATATTTCGTTCCAACTGGTGGCGAAATTTAAAGTTTTTCTTATTATGCGACAGGAAGAAACCCGTAATTTTCAATTAAAGAAACAGCAGTCCCTTCATCTTTTGGAATTTTCCTTTGAAATCGTACTTTGAAGGAGCCGCGGCTTTCAAGCCTTTTAAGTCTTTTGCACTCCCCGGGTACTTGCTCATCATATTCGTTTAGAAAAGTGTGAATTGCTAGCCAATTAGAACACTTGTGCGAGAACGGTGCATGCGCGAAAAAGAATTCTGTCGAAAAACAAAGAACGTTTAACCCGTTAGATTTACTTTCCGGTGAGTTCACGCACTCGCTGCTAATTTATTTGCACTTCCCACATGCAGTATAAGGCCTTTTAAGGCGCTTTTCGTTTCCTTGATGTGCCCACATGTGAGATAATTGCGGAGCCATATTCCTTTTAGTGCTCGCCGAGCGGTAAATTTTACGAGAGCGTCAATAATGAATTTCCACATCTTGCGGAATGTTTGGGATCTGATTTTTGGATCTATAAAAATTCGTCCGCACATCAGGAGGCATTTCGGTGCTCACGCTTTGGCACTTACGGCCCTGCGCGTCGACGGAATAAAAATTTAGTGCCTGGGAAAGTCATCGCGAGTTGCCACCTGACACGTATTCCGTCTCTCTTGGTCTGCTTTGTCCCGAATTCGCACGACAAATCGCATAGTGCCTTCTTGCCATTCAAAATCGGTGATGGGAAGCTGCGAGCTGCACCCAAAAGCGTTTGTCTCGGGCTGCACATGCCAATTTGCAATTCACATTTGCGCGCGGAAGGCCATCATTATACGTATACTTGCGATGTCATTCCATTGTTGCCTGCTGCGGCTAGTGCGGCAAATTACAGCGTTATTTGTGCAAAAATGACGCTGGGATGAAAGTGAAACCACCATTCGATACCTTGCACCTCTCGCTGCCACCATAATCATGATAATCTTAGCTGGCAAAAGATATAGCACCGCGCACGTTGCGCTAGGTCTTTGAACCTAACACCTCCACGCGAATTGCAAACGAATATAATCTTAAAATCGAAAACAGGTGAGATCATTGTGTGGCACAAAGTGTTATCACTTGATAAAACTTCTCGGACAATTCTGAATTTGAAAAAAAACATCTACGAACGCACTCTGCAGGTTTTTGAAAAATATAGCAATGTCTGGAATAAATTGATATAGAAAAAAGACAAAAATTTATTATAATAAAAATATTAAACAAAATATTTTGACATATTTTCAATTTATTGGTCTTTGAATTTAAAATAATAAAAATGATTTTTTAATTTATTTTGAAAAAAGTATATATACACAATGATCTTTGATAGTTAATTTACAAGTAATTTTCTTTTTATTAATACTATTTTTTATTTATAAAACCTTTTTAAGAAGTAATTGTAAGGAATTAGTGCATTCTCTCATTCTCTTCATACACCTCAAACAGACGAATTATTATTTCCTTCTCCGCTTCTCCTTCATCTGAGGGTGTTCCTGTTATGTCTTATTAAATTATTTGTCTTTCGCCCTCTGACGGGCCCATAAATCTTTGAACAGCCCCATTAAGCCCAGACAATTATGAGAGTGCGGCAAGTTAATCTGAAATTCGGATCTCCGCCTACATTTTAACGAGCCTTTTAATTCAAAACAACCGAGAAAGTCTCTCATCGTTTTCGCACCATCATCTTCACGCAACCAGAGAGCGCTCTCGTGAGGATGAATTCTTCGGCAAACAATGCGAGGGAATTAATTCGGCGCTGGGTCACTGACTCGCGATGATGCATGCACTGGATTTGGCTCGCACCGCATGTTTGCTCTGGAAATTATTTCAAGAGCCGAGAGTGCTAATAACTCATTGTCTGCTTCGACCTTGCCTGCAGGACCTTCGTCGCGCTTCAACGAGCACAAAGAGCCGCGAAAACGTGCCTAATATATATTTGCACATTTTTCCAGAATATTTACTGTTTTTTTATTGATATTAATACGTAAACCACTTCTTATTAATAAAAAATGGTCTCTATTCTGAATTGTAAGATGCATTTTAATCATTATATACGCATGATAGATACAATGGAGGTGTTTTTTCGGTGTTTAAAAGTGCTTGTTTTGTTTGCACCCAGGGCGGAAGTACGCGTTTACGGATTCAAAGTTGCTGGGCAAATATGAAAACTAAGCGTTTGTTCCTCTCTCTCACACTTGGCGGCCGGTGTTTTTGTGATCCGTTTGGAAGCAAACACGCCCGGCTTCACCCCGCGCAGCTCGCAGACAATGTCAAAAGCACGGATGCTCCACCCAGACAAAACTACCAATTTGCATTTTATGATTTTATCCCGTCGACGCTGCCACACGAAAAAAAACACCTGTGGCGCAGATTCATATTTACGGAATTCTCGCTCTGAATAAGAGCCAAATGTGCTTTGCTTTAATTAATGCAAATTCCTGCCGCCTCTAATTTCATGCTTATTGGCTCGTGGAATCTGGATTTATTACGCGTGTGCGGCTCTGGTTTGCGTAACAAGTCGGTCTTGACCGCCGCACGCTGAGAAATTATACATATTTCAGCGGCGTGAATAGCCGGAAGTGTCGGCTATATTTATCATTTGCGCGTGAACGAGAGCGCATTCTGAGGCGTGCCTGTAAATCGGAGACGATTTATCCAGGTCGTTAGTTATTGTGAACGGACGGGAATACATGGAGGTGCAATCATCAATGACAATGAACTGTTGTGTGTGCCGCTAACGGGACACGAGCTGCAGTCGCTCCACAGATGCAGCCTCAGCTGACTGAGATGTCCCATGCTGGGCAAAAAATCGGCTCATTTTTTTTCTTGCACCGCGACCGACGCGAATATAGGCCATTGTGCTACGGCGCCTGTTGAGAGCATTGCTGCAATTTGCGAACAGCTGGTGCTGGACACACGTATTTACTTCTGAGCAATTGCACAAATCTCGACGGGGCGGTGGGAATTGAGACATTTGAAAATTGCCCCGAAAATGCGGTGTCATTATGTTGTATAAAGCTTATTTCCAGCTATTTATTTTGTGACGAATCATTTGTTGTTATTGTTGCAGGCGTAAGACCAGAAGAGAGCCATGAAGGGGCACTGTTTTTCCTTCCTCGTCGTCGTCGTCGTCCTGGCCGTTTTCGAGCCGACCCTTGCCGCCAAAAACAGTGAGTATGCAAATCTTGCCGAGTCAAAAACACTCGACACGCGCGACCTGGCGTAGGAGAGGAAGTTGTTGGGCCGTGCTCATGCAATATTTCGATATTGTTATGTGGGCTAAGAGTTCACTCGAACACAAAACGTGATTGCTATTTTAACGAAACAATGCCAATCACGCCCTATTGGCAAAAAGCACACAGAAGCAAGAGTAATTTACGCTTTTTAAGCCTAGACTTGTTTCGGCAAATGTCAGAAATCAGTTTATTTTTTCTTCAAAATTTCAATTTTTCACTCTGACTCGGCCATTGTTATCTTAAAGGTAATTACGTTTGATTAATTTAAATGAATTCAATTCGAAAATCCAAACACGAAACTTTAGTTGATCGGGAGACTTGCTAATTTTGATGCTCTTAATTAATTATCCTGGATTTCGAATTCATTAGTCTTGAAATGAATATAAATGCGTTATCATATGTAGAAATTGTATAGAATATGTCTGTACTGATTGAGAGCTGTGAAGATCGTGCCGTGTAACGTGTTGTCGGGTCTCTTTAGCATGAGTTTGACGGTCAGACCACACCTTAAGCCCTGAGAGATAAGATGCTAAAGAGCCATCAGCAAATGATACAATAGAGATAAGATCTTGATTGTTTTCCCGACGGCTTTCCTCGCAGCGTATAAAATATATTATAATAAGTTTGTCTCATCCTGAATGCTGCCAGGCGCAGATGAAATTCCGCTGCGAAGTCAAAAAAAGGTTCAAGAACCTTACCGCGGGCGAATTCGAGGAAAATGAACCGTCATCAAAATGCAAGCCCAGCAGAAAGAATGTAAACTGGATGGAAAAAATGGTCAAACAAGAGAGAGTACCGTACGTGCGACGTGGAGTACTATTTTGCATAAGGGCTTGTGTAAAGTGGTGCGATGACTGGCGCTTTTCGCGACACGACAATTAAATAAACATTAATCAGCCGTCTGGCGTGAAACGCCTGCTTTTTTCAATCCTTCGCCGCCGTTCGCAGACGATTACAGATGATGCCGCAGCAAAACTCTTCTTAACGGCATTCGGCAGCAATAAAACCGATATGATTCCCACGAAAATGTCTTTACGACTTACATTTCCATGTGGCTAATCTGCTTCTTTCTCGCTCAGTCAGATTTTGTTTCGACCAAAACCGTTGAGCGGGTTTACCTTGCGAATGTGGAGTTTTTGTTTCTCACCTTTTTTCGGTCATAAAGTCACTCGTGTCGCGCGGCAGAGTGCGGTTTTTTCGTGTGCAAGTAGGTTACACGCCGCGTGGGATGCCAGAAAAGGCTTTGTGCGAATTTCAGTTCTGTGTGCCTTTGACCAGAATTTCTCGTCCGCAACAATGGGAAGAAGAAGAAGAAAATATTATGTATAACACAGTGCGGAAGCGTGCGAACGCTTTTTCGTCGCTGGCTAATTGAATTAACGCTACTTTTGGGAGAGCCATAAACTCATTATTTAGAGCTGGAAATCTTTATTTTCAAGTTAATAACTGCAAAATTTTTTTTAAATTTAGTATTTTAAAATATTTTTTAAAGTTTTATTTTCTCCTTTGCCTATAACTCTTCTTTTTATTAGCTTTTTATTGGCCAAAAACTTGGAAGCAGAAAATGTATTAAAATTAATTGAGAAACGATTTCGGTGGAAAAAGCTACAATAAAAAAGAGGTTTCTTATAATTTGGCTGCTTGATCTTTAAAGTGTGAGAAACGGAAACAGGCTAAATTTGGAGCAAGCGCCTTCCTTGTAATTGTTTTGGCTCTGATAAAAAAAAACTGTATGTGAGACTATTGTCGCGTGACCCAGAGAGAATGCAGAACAAAAGACGAGCAGCCATGACCTCATGCATAAACAGAGTGGGTGGGTGTATACTTCTGAATATAGGAGTTAAGAGCGTGATGCATATCTCTCCTCTTTGCTCGGCCGAGTCCCACTGACTCCGACTCGACGGCCGCACGTTTCCCGTTACGATTTTGCCTTTCGTCGTACCGTAATCGCGCGCGCGAGGATGGAAGAGACGAAAGCTGGAGCAATTATTATGCATTTTATCGTGCGCGAAACGTGATGATATTGCCGATCAGAGCTCATTATTCCGCACGACTCATCCGTCGGCTTCGATAATGAGGAGCCGTAATTAAAAATTCCATTCAAATGTTCTGAGAACGGATTCCATTCATCGCAGGTCGGAGTGAATAAAGCAATTTCGGCTGCTGGCCAGTTCGGAAAACCGCACAGATCGTGATATTCAATCAAAAGGCTTAGAAATCCCGCAAGCCGTATAAGACACGGCCGCAAAAAGCAATATGAAATCGGCTGAGCTCACGTTCGCTAAATGGGATATTTATTATGGTGCGCACGGTCCAAACAAAACCACTATACTAATTGAAAATGTGTTTTCAGTGCGAATGGCGTTTGAGAAGCTGACTGACTATGACTACCGCGGCACCTCTTACTACACGGCGAAGAACCTGACCCTGAGCGAGTGCCAGGGCTGGTGTCGACAGGAGCCCAACTGCTTGGCCGCTGCATTCAGCTTCGTGCCCAACCCGCTAACCCCCGTGCAGGAGACCCTGTGCCAGCTGCAGAACGAGACGCAGGCCTCCAACCCCACTGCCACCGCCCAGCGGGCCGTCAATATGTACTACATGGTCAAGGTCCAGATCAGATCAGGTAAGGGACCGCATTAAAAGAAAATTGTAAAATATACAACAAAAAATAGAGTCTCACGCACGTGAATAATTTTATGATTTTGTAGACAATGTCTGCCCGCGTCCTTGGACCTTTGAGCGCGTGCCTAACAAAGCGATCAGGGGCCTGGACAACGCTCTGATCTACACCTCGAGCAAGGAAGCCTGCTTGGCCGCCTGTCTTAACGAGGTAAGTTTCCCTGCAACGGCGACAGTAAAAAGATAATTTTTCTCGCGGTTTTCTTGGCAGAAATGCTTTTGATGGCAAACCTTCCTCCCCCAACTCTTATCCTCCTGCGTTGATAATTTTTTCGCAAAAGCGTCGGTCGAGCAGAAAATCAGCCACTTGTAAGGTTGACACGTTTTTTGCTTTGCAGAAACGCTTCATTTGCCGCTCGGCCGAGTACAACTACGCCAGTCTGCAGTGCCACTTGAGCGACACCGACCGCCGCACCGCCGGCACCGGACCTCTTAGCCAGCTCGTTGACTCTCCTGGAGTTGATTACTTTGAGAATCTCTGTCTTAATGGTAAAATAATTATATCTATTGAAAATAATTAAATCAATGTACGCTTGACCTTTGAAATTAAAAAAGGAATGATTTTATAAAAAAAATATACTGATGTTAAAAGATAAAAAATTAGGAAGCAAAAAATTAAAATTTGAATTTCCAGGTGCCGATGCTTGCAAGGGCAAGAAGACATTTACGCCTCCCAGAATCGGTGTTGCCGACGAAAAGATCTCTCAGTACGTGTCTCTCAACTTCTATGTGGACAAGGAGCTGCAGGCTCCGTCTGAGGCAGCTTGCAAGCGTGCCTGCGAAGTGGAGTCAGAGTTCCTGTGCCGCTCTGCCCTTTACCGCGCTGACAAGACCTCGTACAACTGCCAGCTGTTCCACCTGGACCACCGCTCCCTGCCCGACGGCCCCAGCACCTTCCTCACCGCTGAGCGTCCTCTCATTGACACCGGAGACAACGCTGGAGCCTACTTTGAAAATTATTGCGACCAGAAAAGTAATTTTATTTTGCTATGCAATTTTTCAGGATTGCTAATTCATTACTGATTCATTTAGCCACCTCTGAAAATCTGCCTATTACTGTGGACAAAATCGAGGACAACACTCTGACAAATGAAACCCGCTCAGACATCAACTGCGACAAGACTGGAACCTGCTATGACGGTAATTTTTGGACGCACAATTTTGTAACGCCAAATATTCATTTTTGCTTTTTATTCTCAGTGACCGTCAACTGCAAGGACACTCGTATCGCTGTGGCGGTGCGCACCAACAAACCCTTCAACGGCCGCATTTACGCTCTTGGCCGCTCTGAGACCTGCAACATCGATGTTGTCGAGTCTGACAGCTTCCGACTGGACCTTACTATGACTGGCCAGGACTGCAACACCCAGTCTGTGGTAAGTGGTACTTTTATTCTTAATAAATGAACAGAGCATTTACCATTTCTAATTTTTTTAATTATTTATGTACATTATTATACACCTCGTCACATAATCAATTATGTTTTCAGTCTGGAGTGTTCACCAACACTGTGATTTTGCAACACCACAGCGTCGTGATGACCAAGGCTGACAAGATCTACAAGGTCAAGTGTACGTACGACATGTCGCCCAAGGACGTCACCTTCGGCATGATGCCCATCAGGTTGGACGCCATTTAATTGAGCGAGACCTTTCATGCTAATTCTTATTTTGCCGAGCAGAGATCCCGATATGATCAGCATCACTTCTGCTCCTGAGGCACCTCCCCCAAGGATCAGGATTGTGGACGGATCTCTCAGGGAGGTCGAGACCGTGCGCATTGGAGACAAGCTCACCTTCCGCATCGAGATCCCCGACGACAGTAAGTGTCTTTCAGTCACGCTCAGTTCTTCACACAGTTACTAATTTTCGACTACTTAATTTTTAGCCCCGTACGGAATCTTCGCCAGGAGCTGCGTTGCTATGGCCAAGGACTCCAAGAGCACCTTTGAAATCATTGATGAGAATGGGTAAGAATACCCCTCAAATTTGCTAGGGTGTCGTACTTAAAAAGGCGCTTTTTCCCGTTTCAGCTGCCCCGTTGACCCCACCATCTTCCCCGCTTTCGAGCCCGACGGTAACGCCCTGCAATCCGTGTACGAGGCCTTCCGCTTCACCGAGTCCTATGGAGTCATCTTCCAGTGCAACGTCAAGTACTGTCTTGGACCCTGCGAACCTGTGAGCAGTTTTCAAAATATAATGTTACTTTCATCACAGTCAAACCATTTTTAGGCTGCTTGCGACGCTGGCGTCCAGTCTTGGGGCAAGAGGAGGAGGCGTTCCGTCAACTCCACTGAGGAGGCTTCCGATGATGACATGTCCATCAGCCAAGAAATCCTGGTGCTCGACTTTGGAGATGAGAAGAATAAGGACTTCCTGCGCTCGGTCGAGCCTGGCAGGACGCCCTCTGCTGAATTTGATGGTGAGTCATGATTAAAATTTCTGCGACTGTAATTCAGCATTGCTTAAAGTTAACAACTTATTTATATTTTAAGGTTAAGAATAAATATTTAGGGGGGTAGTAGGTGGAAATTAAACCTTGCGGGATTTTCAACGAATTCTTCTCTTTATGAACGTCAGTCACTTGGCGACTTAGTCTAACAGAATACAAGGACCTTTAAACAAAATTGATACACGACTTAGAATTGACAATTTAAAGAGATTTGTCTTGAAGAACAATTTAAAATTAGAAAAGAATTTACCCGATTGAGCCGGGTCCTTCACAATTAAACGCTCGGAACACTTAAGATATGCGACTTGTTGGCTCGTGTGTCCGGCGAAAACTAATTTAAATTAAAAATCTCTCTCTCTGTTGCATTAACGAATTTCTAACAATCATGAATAACAATACCCTGGACTAAAAATGAAAAAGGAGTGGGAGCTCGGCTCCGCAACCACTACATTTAGTCCGGGGGGAGTAAACTGGAAGTTTTAAGAGACAATAACTAAACTCAAATTGCAAATCTTACTTTTCTGCACGACTTTGCAGTTTTCTCGACAGTTTCAGTTTGATCGGTCTGCTCTTCCACCACTTTGCTTTTAACTACTTCTATTGTAGAGACAGACTCTGTGGCTAAAATAAAAGCTGGTTTCAGACGGTCTACACTGACATTTTTGTGCTGGCCTTTGATTTCTAACTTGAAAAACTTGGGTCCTCTTTCTACTATCGGGAAAGGACCAGTGTATGGAGGCTGCAATGATTTTCTGACCGCATCAGTACGCACAAAACAGTGTGAAGCAGTAGCCATATCAGGATGAACAAATGTTTTGAGGTGATTTGAATGGTGTGAAGCAGGAGTCGGACGTAATTTTTCAATGATCGCGCGCAATTTAATTAACAACTCATGTTGCGGCATTTCATTCTCGGATTTAACGAAAAATTCACCCGGCAATTTTAATTGTTCGCCGTATAACAACTCTGCTGTGCTGCACCTCAAATCCTCCTTTAACACAGTTCGCAATCCTAGTAAAACGGTTGACAAGGCGGCTGTCCATTGCCCTTTGTGGCACATGAGCGCTGCTTTTAGCGTGCGATGCAAGCGCTCCACCATGCCATTACACTGTGGATGATAAGCAGTTGTGAAATCTAACTTGAATCCCATTTGTTCGGCTAGTTTTTCAAACAGATCAGAAATGAATTGTCTACCTTGGTCACATACTACAGTCAGAGGACAACCGAAACGGCAAATCCAATTTTCATAAAATACTCGAGAAACGGTCTCGGCAGTAATGTCGGTTAACGGAATTGCCTCAGGCCACCGGGTGTACCTGTCAATGACTGTCAAGAGATATTTAAAACCATCTGAATATGGCAAAGTGACCAAGTCCACATGCAAAGATGAGAATCTGTGTTCAGGCAGGGGAAAACTTTGTAATGGTGTGCGATTGTGCACGTGGATCTTTGACGTTTGGCAAGCAAGACACGCTTTTGACCACTCTGTGCAGTCTTTCTTCATTCCTGGCCACACAAATTTTTGAGTTATCATTCTCACAGTGGTTTTAATACCAGGATGGCTTAGTCCGTGCACCAAATCAAACGCCTGTTTCCTAAATTGTGAAGTGACGAATGGTCTAATTTTTCCATTTGTGCAATCACACCAAACTCTCAAATCTGAATTTGGCAGAGGGTAATCAAGAAGTTGTAATGCAAACTTCCCCTTGCGTGCAAGAGCAAGTTCTGCGTCACTTACTTGAGCTTGCGCCAATTCCAGAAGTGGGAATCTAGCTGTGATCGCTGCTAGTCTCGACATTGTGTCCGCGACAATATTGCAATTTCCCCGGATAAATTGAATGTCGGTAGAATACTGGCTTATACGCTCCAAATGATTGCATTGTCGCGGGGTGTTGGCTCGTGTGTCCGGCGAAAACTAATTTAAATTAAAAATCTCTCTCTCTGTTGCATTAACGAATTTCTAACAATCATGAATAACAATACCCTGGACTAAAAATGAAAAAGGAGTGGGAGCTCGGCTCCGCAACCACTACAAATATATTAAAATTTTCTCATTCTATTCGGGCTCTTTAATGAAATTTTAATAAAAAATTGCTTTTGAAATTTCAGAGCCGCTGGTGACTCCCGTGAGCAGCGAGCAGTGCTCTGGTCGCGGCACCCTGCTGGCCCTGTCGGTGACCTGCGCCCTGCTGGCTCTGCTCTACGTCAGCACCGTCAGCTGCTACTGCGCCAAGAACTGGTTGATGCCCCGCAAAGGCTTCGTGGACGCCTAATCGACTGATAAACGAACTCTTTTTTAACCCTTTTAGCCGTGTTCCCTTTTTCTTCACGCGTCGTGTCAAAACAGAAAATTAATAATTACGCTCTCAGACTGCAGATTCGACTGGAATCTTTGTTTTTCGTCGTGAAGATTTCAGTTGAATGGTAGCGTGTCAGGCATTTTCAAACTATATTTGATAAAGGAGTCCCAAGTACAAACGATAGTGATGAATGCTGAGAAAGGGCACATTGTTGAACACACCACAATCGACGAAATAGTTACTAGTAATTGATGCAATTGAAGGACCAGTTTTATTTCCGTTTTTAAGCAGAGGAGAGCTCTTTACTCCTTTTCGTAGTGACCATCTCAAAATGCCAACTGACTTTAATATTTTTGTTATATTAACGAAATTAACCACACAGCCGATTGGCGTGAATTCTACTGCATTTTGCCCTATGTGTCGTTCGAAGAAAGTTTTTGTAAAAAGAGAGTAGAGTTCACTCCAAACCTGAGTTTCTGTGAGAGGATATCTGCACAAAGATGCCTGGTTCATTGTTTTTGTGCACTTATCCCGGTTCTCAAGGATGGAAAATGTAGCGGAGGGTGTTGGGTATACAAAAGGCCTTTTTGCTGCGCCAACGAGCCGGAAAGCAGCGAAAACGGCGGGATTTTAACCTCTTAACAAATTAAATTATCCTTATTTATTATTTATTTTGTGAGTAGAACAAAGCATGACTAATAAAACACAGAAGCGTATTGAATTCTTTTACCATTTGTGCCGTTTGTAAATATATTATTTATTGTACCGTCTGCTAACTCAAATAAAATGGAAAGCTGAGAAATGAACTTTCATATGAAAATTGGCGTCTTTCTCGAGTAACCCTGTAATTGCCCATTTTTCTGATAATTCTAGAAATAGCTTGTTAAGCCTTAAGTGATTTAACACAAACTCAAGTCTGTTAACTCGAAGTTAATTTTCCAATTTTATCTGTTCACGCCGGAGGTTATTTAATATTGCCAATATTGCCTCCACCAATTTAGAATGAAGCTTCGGAAACTTCAGTATTTAAGAGTAAAAGGTTCCTTTCAAAGTTTTTGGAAACCAATAGTCGCCCAAGTGCAAATGAAAAAATGCAATTACCTGAACGCAAAGGTGAAAATTGTTAATAATTTATTGTTTTTTCTCTTCACTCATTGTCAGCTTTAGTCGCAGTCCCACCGCTTGTGCATTTTTATTATTTTTATTGCTGCGCATATCAGTCGCCAGCGCGAGCGACACCCTTGATTTATGTCTCGAAATTATAGTGTTAAGTACTTATAGTGCAATTAATTGTATCAAGTTTGAGCAAAACTGCCTGAGAGGAGAGTGGAATTCTTAAAAGAGATGTTGCATTGTCAACTGAACAAGAGCCAAGTACGAAAAGAAGAAAACAAAGAAGCAAGGGAGATTGCTAATAATTGCATATGTGAGTGCAATGCGTGTTATCTGCTTTCTCGCGGGGAAGCCACAGAAATGCAGGTTGCGCCAGTGCGCAAGCGCCGAGTTGAGGTCTTGTATTTTTACGCACTACTGCACGTTTTCAAGGCTTCGCCGTCTTTTTAAATAATATTAAACAAACCGAATTCAATTTCTATCTCATTTCCCTCAATTCTGAATGAGCCAATTCTTTTGATAGTGCCTCTGCTCGAGTTATCCATATGTACAGATTCTTATAGCCGTTTTGTTCCTCCATTGATCATGCGACTCCGTGGCGCAATGGTAGCGCGTCGGACTCCAGTTCCGAAGGCTGCGTGTTCGAGTCACGTCGGGGTCAACGCTCTTTTTGATGAATTGTTTTCAATTTTTTATTAATTTTATTGCCAGAAGTAATTCGTCCTGGTGCAGTTAAAATTGCGCATAGCTCAACAAACACTAAAATTTGAATTGATGGAATTGATGAAATATTTGTAACCCTCTTCTTGCAACAAGGATATATTGAGTTTGGTTGTTGAGCGCAATTTATTTTTGCGAGCACCACGAAGATTTAATTGATTTATCGATCTCTTCATTAAGAGTTATTTCGAATCAAAATTATTCAAAAAAATTTGCCAAGTCTACTTTATTTGTTAATAAATAAAATAAATCGTCATCCCAACGAAATATATTTTCGCTTTTGTGATCAGATTCTAAAATTTAATCTATCCCTCACCAATTTAGCTATCAGACCGTTGCGTGTTGCGTCTGCACCTATTTCATTTTGATTGTTATCTTTTTAAGTGGTCCTTCGCACTATCTCATTTTTTACTAAACGGTCATTAATGGCGAATGAACAGAATTAACTGATATTACAATTCCTGGTATTTATAATACACACTCAGGTTTTGTTCTCCTATGCAAGGTATACAGTCAAGTGTGATTTTTCTTCTTCATGGTATGCTTGTATTATTGATCATTCGAACGTAACTTGTAGTTGTAAACAGCCATATTATATGTACTGTACTAACCTATTATCAATGCTAATCTTTGTCCGTTTTTTTAAATTAAAAAAATGACATGTTCTTGACATGAGTAACAAATTTCATTTGCTTTATTATCTTCTCTTATCTTTTTTTTTTTGTTTGCAAATAAGCTATAAATGCAACGCTTGCAGTCATTACAGCATAACAGAGACTCATTACTTTAATTATTGTTAATCTGCATTCATTCGAGTGTTGACTGCTGCATCGAATTTCGCAGAGGTATAATTTATTAAGAGTGGTCTGTCGCAACCTTATCGAATATATCACCGGTGACGCCCGGCACCGATTGTGAGTCAGTGGGTCGTTGGGTCCGCGGAGAGATGGTATACGTGCGTTCTTGCGAACATTTCCGAATTAAAATCTGATTTGAACAGTTCAAACGCTCTAAAATGGGCAAGCTGCCGGAGATCGACGTCGTCTTCTCCATAAACGGCAAGCAGTACAAGGGTAAGAACAATTTCGCAGAGTCGGAAAGGTGAATTAATTTTCCTTTCAAAGTATCCCAGCATGACCTGGACCGGAACCTGACCGACTACATCCGCGACGTCGCGCTCTTAACGGGCACCAAAGTTGTGTGCGGCGAAGGTGGTTGCGGCGCGTGCATCGTCACCGTCAAAACCAGCTCCTCCGCAACACCCATGGCCGTGAACTCGGTAAAAATTATACCCTCTATTAAAAACATGAATAATATGATGCTAAATTATGACCTGGCTGATTTTATGTGTTGTTTTTTCCTTTTTTTAAACGAAATAGACTTCGCTGCAGTTTGCAAATTTTCAATCTTAAGCAAAGGAATAACAGTGTTTAGATTTCTCATTTAAATGGGAATATTACCCTTTTCTATACCTTAAAAAAGGTATAGGGCAAATTTAAATATGCTAAATGAACACCACGAAAACAATTAAAACGCTTAAAACATTAACAAGTGTGCTTTGAACTATTTTCTGGGCGCGAATTCAGTCTCAAGTAAATCTTTAAACATTTCAAGAAAAATTCTTGTGCTTTAGAGATTGATTCAAGTTATTTTTAACTTGTTTGTAAATTAACAAAAAAAATTGTATATTATAGTGTTTGGTTTCCGTCGCGTCGTGCCACGGCTGGGAAGTGACAACAATTGAAGGACTAGGAAACACATCTGAAGGGCTTGGGAAAATTCAAGCTGCGATTGCCGCAGCAAACGCAACCCAGTGTGGATTCTGCACGCCAGGGTTTATCATGAGCGCTTCAAGGTATTCAGTTAAAGTAGAGCTTTACAGGCGAAATATTTCATTGAGTTGATTGTTTGTGAAATTTAGCAATTTTGATGATATAAGACAACAATTGAATTCCTATTTGAATAGTCTTTTAGAGGGAAAAAATGGAGAAAAAGTGACAATGGCCGACATGGAGCGGGCGCTGGATGGGAATTTGTGTCGCTGCACAGGCTACCGGCCCATTCTGGAAGCTTTCAAGCCCTTCTGTTCGGACGCGCCTGCGGATTTAAAAGGCCGGCTAAGTGACATTGAAGACCTGTGCAAGCAGAAGAAATTTTGCACTAAGTCTGGGGAGGAATGCACCGGTCAGTGCACCAAAATCGAAACCCCACCCTCGTACAAGTTGGCGCGACCTGAAGCAGATGGACTTTATATCAAGGTGCATTCGTTGAAGGAGCTGCTGAAAAAACGCGACGGCGCCACTTTGCTCGCGGGGAACACTGCTCATGGTAAAACTTTCAATGCCCGCGAAAATTCCCTGTTTATAAATAACTTTTGTTGGTTTGAAGGACTCTTGGGCAACATCCACGAGGATAGCAATAAATTCATTGACATCCACGACGTGAAAGAATTGCGAGGAAAGTCTTTCAACAGCAAGAGTATTGTTTTGGGCGCTTGCCTGACGATATCAGAAACGCAGATTTTCTTGGAAGAACACAGCAATAAGCCTGGCTTCAAACACCTCAAAGAAATCGCCAAGCATTTGGACTGGGTCGGCAACCTGGCTACGAGAAACGTAAACTGATAGCTCGATCCATCTCAATTAGTGTTGTCAAAAGTGACTTATTAGTTTTATTTATTTTGATGACAAAGAGAAGTTTCTTCTAATGTGAAATTAAACAATTAACTGAATTAATTTCAATGAATTTAATAAATTGCATTGATTTTTGTATTTTGCTTGCAGATTGGAACAATCGGAGGCAATATTGCCATCAAGTATCTCCACGATCATTCATTTGCATCCGATCTCTTCGTCATTTTTGCAGGAGCTAACGCTCAAATGGAAACAAGTACACTCTTTAAAATAAACAATGATATTTTATTCCTCCCCTTGATATATAATGTTTTAGTAAACCACAACGGAAATGTTGTGAATCTGCAGATGACCCACGAATCTGTGCAGAGGCACTTTAAAAAATTTGCAGTCATCAAAAGCTTTTCGTTTCCTGCTATGCGCAATGAAATTACGTACAGGACGTATAAGGTTTGTCAATTTCCAAGTAAAAATTATCACAAAAATTTTATCCAATCAAATAGGTCTCGAGCCGAGCGTTGAACGCTGGTCCGTTCGTTTCAGCTGCGTGTTTGCTGGAACACAAGGACGGTGTCATCACGAGATTCGAAGTCGTTCAAGACGGCACGTGCTTCAAGACGGAAAAAGATTTGCAACAAAAAGTCAATGTATTTTTGTACCAATATTTTTTGGTTGTACCGTTTATGTAATTTTTTATAGGGCGTCGTGTCAAGTATGCAAGGAAAAAAGCTTTCGATCGTAACAGAAAATATCTCGGATTATGTCCAAGATAATTGCTCTGAAATCGCGTTGAATTTAATAAAGAAATTCATTTTCTTCGTCGCAAACAAAGGTATCTAGCAACTTAACAACTAAACCGAATGCATTAAGAGACTGAAAATCATTGTTTTCTTGTTGTAGAGAAGCAATTAGATATCGCATTGCAAGTGTCCACGGGAATTCAAGAGTTTGAAACAGACAAATCTGTTTGGCCGATCAATGAGCCTATCATCAAAATTGAGGCTTTGGAACAGTGTTCTGGTTGGATTTAAAGTCTTTGATCACTTCAGGATTTAAGGTTTTTCATATTCAAAGGTGAGGCCGTTTTTGTCAACGATCTGCCCGCCATGAAAGGGGAACTGCACGCGGCGCCGATTTTGGTTTCAGGCAAACCAGGTTCAACTTTCGATTTGGACGCTTTGCGAAAAGACGCCACAGATATGTTGAAGGTAACACTTAAAAATATTTATTGCTCTAATTCTGTATAAAATGTGTCATCAGAACCAAGGAGTTGTAGCTGTTCTCACGCACAAGGATATTCCAGGAGCGAATTCCTTTATTCCACCAAACTTCCAGTCTGGATTGGTGGAAATGGAAGAGGTAAGCCACACTTTTGAAAATATAAAAAAATAAATAGCATTGAAACAGGTTTTCTTATCCGGTGCCACCAAATTCGACGGCCAAATGCTGGGCCTAGTAGTGGCGACGACTCGAGCCAAAGCGCTGGCCGCCGCTGCCAAAATCCACAGCAGACTCGCTCGTTGGAAGTATAGATGCGAGGTCAGATTTCCAATCCTGACCATTGATCAAGCACGCAAAGCTGGGGAAGAACACGTGAAAATCGGTCCTGTGAAAGGCAGAGCAGAGAACGACAAAAGTACGCAAAGATTTATTGAAACCTGAATGATTATGCAACCTGCGTGACACGAATTCTCTATTTCCTTCTCAATTAACTGTGAAATGATGTTAAAAAATGTATTTCAGAGACGGATCGTGTTCATAAAACAATATCGGGATCAATGGAAGTAAGTATTCTGACGAGCGGAAAGATGAACTGTTAAAAAATGTATTTTTGTCAGATTGGCAATCAGTTCCACTTCTCGATTGAACAACAAACGTGCCTCTGCGTTCCGGAGGAAAACAGGATGAAAGTTTACAGCGCCACTCAATGGCCTGATATGGTGCAAGCTGCGTTGTCTGCGATACTAGAAACCCCTGCAAACACGTATGTTTAGCGACACACTGGGCTTTTTATAAAAAAAAAATAGCGAATAAAATAATATAAATATTAAGAAATTCTAGAATACCTGCATTAATGTCGTTTAAAACGAAATTTAATATAGGAAACCGTACTTTTATTTAGGATTCAAGTTTCTGTTCGGAGACTTGGTGGCGGTTTTGGTAGCAAGATCACACGAGCAACGCACGTGGCAGCCGCTTGTGCCGTGGCTGCCAACGCTCTGAAAAAACCTGTCAGGATGGTGTTGGACCTTAAGGACAACATGCGGCTGCTAGGCGGCAGGGCGGCTTTGAAAACGGAATATACGGTAGCGATCAGAGAATTATTAATTAGTTTTTCTAAACTCGAGTTGTCGGTCAGGTGGACGTTGCTGAAAATGGCAAAATCATCAATTTGGACAGTGCAATTTACCAAAACAGCGGCCACTGCTGGAATGACTCGCCATTGCTGTACAAAACGGTCAAGTTTTATTTTGATTGTGGATACGACAACTCCCGCTTCCGACTTACGCCCGTCGAGTGCATCACCGACACTGCATCCACGACTTGGTGTCGGGCGCCAGGTTTGATCTTAGCATTTTTTGTCTGCTGCAATTAAACAAAAATGTTCCAGGATCGACCGAGGGTGTAGTCTTCATCGAGGAAGTGTTGGAACATGTTGCCGTCGAGCTAGGGATCGATCCACTGGAAGTGCGAATGGTCAATTTGGCAGAGGAAGACAAAAAATCAAGCCCGCTCCCGCATATGGTGAGCGTTTTGAAAGCAAAGAGTAATTATGACGACCGAGAAAACCAAATCGAAAAATTTAACAGAGTAAGAGCGTTCATTGTTTAATCAAGAATGTTATATATACTGATATGAATTTTGAAATGTTTAGGAAAATAAATTCGTGAAGAAGGGCATTGCAGTGCTTCCTTTGAAGTATCCGTTCGTCCTGTGGGGGAACTTTCACGCCACCGTGTCCGTGTACCACTCTGACGGGACAGTCTCGGTCACGCACGCCGGAGTCGAGATGGGCCAAGGAATAAATACCAAGGTGAAGCTTGACTTAACTCGCTCACTATCATCACTTTATCAAATGATTTTTTCGCACAACGATTAACAATGTTTTTCGAATTGAATAAAGGTGGCTCAAGCCTGCGCGAGCGCCCTTGGAATTCCGCTAGAATTGGTCAAAGTCGAAGCAGTTTCAACAATAACTGCGCCGAACGCGTCTGTGACTGCAGCCAGCATCGGCAGTGACACTTGTTCTCTGGTAAAAACTTTCATATATTTATTCTTCCTACAAGTGATATACAGTTTAAAATAATACAAAGCAATAAAGTGTCTCTAAACAACTGATTAACAAAAATTACGTAGGGTAGAATGGGCTGCAGAACCTAGCATCGCTGCTGCAAAAAGACAAGAAATAAATGTCATCTCACGCCGCGCTGAGATTTATTTTCCTGATTTTATTTCTTCTTTTTTGTAGGCGGTGACGAGAGCGTGCGAAGAGATCAACAGACGTCTGGAGCCGACTAGGAAAACCATTGGCGAAGGTGCGACGTGGCAGCAAATCGTGCAAGAGGCCTTCAACAAGCACGTCAACCTATGTTACAACTACATGTTCTCGCCGACCGAGGAAACTATTGCTTATGACATTTATCTAGCTGCAGCAGCCGAGGTGGAACTCGACGTGCTTACAGGGCAGAAAAAGGTTGGTGCGAGTTTTCTGCCTTTATTAATACGTGTCTTCTCAAAGCATTTCATGAGATAAATTAGTATCTACTTTAAATCCAATATTGAAAAAGTTGAATTAGTTTTAGGCACATACGTCTGGTTAGTATAAGAGCCTCAAAATAGTCTCCAAATCCAATTCATTGCCTTGGCGAAAAACTTTGAAATTCAATTTGTAGCTGACTCCATCAGAAATTAATAATCTATCCTAAAAAATGATGATGATATAGGTGAGCCGAGTTGACATCATAGAAGACGTTGGTAGGAGCATAAGCCCTCTAATCGACGTGGGCCAAATCGAAGGAGCGTTTGTAATGGGCCTGGGCTACTGGATGTGCGAGGGATACGTCTTTGAGCCGGAATATGGAAGGCTGAGATCAGCCGGGACTGGCGTAAATAGAAAATTAGATTTATTTGCAACTCGGCTGTAACACCAATTTTTAGGATTACAAAATCCCAGGAACTAAAGATATTCCTGAGGATTTCAGGGTATACTTCAGGAAAGACGCTCCAAATGACAAAGGAGTTCTCCAAACTAAAGGTGCGCGGGACATTTAATAAGATATACTTTTCCCGACAGTAATAATGAATTTTCGCAGCGTCTGGAGAGCCTGCAGTGACAGTTAGCGTCGTTGTGTTGTACGCCCTACGTAACGCTATTGCGGCTGTTTGGAAGGACCATGGGGTGACAAAAAAGCACGTGAAAATCGACCTCCCTGCCACGCCACAAAACGTTTTGAAGGCGATCGCCAGCAGAGGAGAATAAGCATAAAACGCCTTTTATTCTAATTGTAAGATTTAAAATAGTTAAGATTTACGAGTTAACTACTCCGTCTAAATCAATAAAAATTTTTTATTCATACTTTGAAGCATTTTACAAGTACATTTTTTGCCGGTTATTTCTGAGAGCGTGCGGATTTAAAGTCTATATTTGGTTGCGATAATACATGGTTTTGAGGGAAAGAATAAGTCCCTTGTCACGGCTAACCCACTTAAGAAACAAATTATTTAGTTTTAAGAACATACTGCGACATCTGAAGTTTAAACAATAGATCACACTCAGCATATTATGCATAGGCTTCACAAAAGCACACATATATCAGGATATTATGAGTGATTAATGCTTGTTTATTAATACAAATTGGCTAAAGTACCTTCCACCTGAGGACTGGAATAGATTTTTCGCAACTTGCCAGTTATATTGAAATTTGCGTCTCGTTGTCTGTGGAGAACTGCTCATGCAGCATCCGCAGCACTTTTGGCTTCCACACAAATGTGAGGAAGAGGGCCAGGCCTTGCAGGGTGTTGCACACGACGGCTAGGTACAGCAAAAATATGTACTCAGGAACCAGGAAGGACAGCATCTCCACAAACCACGACAGACCCATCAAGATAAACATTTTCAGAAAGCTGAAAAATTCGAAAGAGTTTACTAGTTTTTAACTTTGACAAAATGAGACTTTCTAACTATATCTAAGTGGATTTTTAATTTAATTTTAATATTGCGCAGCTACAGATGGTAGAATCCTCAACCACTTTTTCAATAATATGGTAAAAAAACAATTAACAAATTCATATGTGAGCATGACCAACAATAATTAATAACTCATTAAATTAAACAATACGCAAGTACATCATGTTTAATACTTATGATGTTTTTAACGACTGATACTCACGTGTGTGTTGCTTGTCACCTCCACTTTGGCTATCACTTCTGGTAAGCAGACCTGCCCCTGTCTTCAGTGAAACTATTCTGCAAGCAGTTTGCGCGAAAAAAACAGAGATTCGCGAACATTGACACGCTGACCGGTCGATATACAGTAAATATAAAATAATCGCTTTCCTGTCTAAATAAGAGCGTCAAATTTCTTTAGCATTTTGCCTTTTTAATTCCTTCACCTTCTTTATTGGAGCTGTACCAGCATAAATTCTCATCGAAAATAGGTCTGGGCAGGAAACTCTGCAGTGTTTCTATCATGCTGACGAGGATGCAAATTACCAAGCAGGAGTAGTGAGCAGCCCCACGCGTAAATAAAGTAAATAATGAGCTTTTTGTGCTTTTTGTGGCTTTAGAGCCACGGGCTGTACGCACTCGGCTGCGGAAAATTTTTATCATTCATGAAATTGCACAGTTATAATAAGAATATCTTTTATTTCTCAAAATGGATTAATAGTTTTTCGCCAGTTGGATTTTTGACGGGAATTTAATAAATATGCAGTTTTTACTCACTTGAACATCCAGCAGATATCAAAACATATGACATTGAGCCAAAAGAAGGCAACGGCGGAAGAAAACTGGGTCAAATATGCTGAAAACATTCCAGGTTAATTCTTTGCATGATAAAAACAAAGGAAATTTTTTGAAACCTTTTGATAATGACGAGTATTCAGGTATACTGAATTTTCCCTGCGCACATCAATATATAATAATTAAAACGCTAAACTTTTTATGTCTTCCCTCGTCCAGAGTCCAGACTTACGAAGCACGACGCAACATCAAAATTTTCTTTTTTTGCTCTTTTTTATCCCTGTCCGAGGACCGGGAAGGTCGCGCACTGCACTAGCATGAATGCTGAAACCCCAGGTCCCAATATATTAACACCGCGAACGGATTAACATGGGCGCACCAGGCCGCACAGGGACCCAGCCCACTCAAGGGCCACTTTCCTTAATTATAACCAGCTGCAATGGCAAGGTAAGAAACATGTGAACTCTGGAAATAAATATATTTTATTAAATATGCACGTCTCCCTTAAAAAACTTTGCTAGATACTTGATAAGGCTAGAGTTGTTGAAAAAGAAGTTGTTTCAAGCGCCTGCAAAATGATGTTTATGCAACACGCGACTTTTTAGAACTACACGGGTTGCCGACCGTTGACTAGAAGGATTTATTAATAATTTCGCACTGGAATTTAAAGGAACAAAATTATTTATCTCTCATTTTTAAATTTAAAGGCACATTCGCGTCGAGAAAATCGTGTAACCAAGTGTCGGTGAATTTTAATTGCGACCCTGAGTACCTAAAATTGTAGCCACGTAACAAAAAAGATTTTAATCAATCCCATAATACATAACAAGCGACGAGCAGTACATAAATGAGTTTTTCTGAAGCAATATTGTAACTGAATAATTTCAAGCCAAATAATGTAAAGCATTCTATATGTTTGCCTTGCACGTCTGTAACTCTTACTTTAACGGCTCAAAAACACTAATTAATCATCTGTGCTGCCGACAATCCCACACTCTTAATTCTGTTAAATTTAACTTTATAAAATGTATCGTTCCATGTTTTTAGTTACACACATATTATAGGCATGCCAATAATCAAACAAAATGTATTAAATTTGTTTCCAATTAATTTTAATCATTCATAAACAAGAGTTTGAAAAGAGCTTCATATTGGGTTCATATCACAAAAAGATCCCTTAACATAAAATAACAATTCATACAAGCCAGCTTTACAGAGGAAAATAGTCAAGTATATCATACTGACCATACTCAAGAAAAATAACAAAAACTAGGAGAAATTCATACAGTCGTATCCCACTACTAAATAACAGCCCTGTGTATCCAAACTCAATTGAAGGTTTCGTCTTATCGATTGGGTTAGTTAAAAACAAATTAGAATTACGATCTAACCCAATATATATATGCGCTTTGGTATTTTTACTATCAAGGTTTGAAAATAAAGTTTTAACCATCGCCTTTTGACACACAGACATTGGTGGTTGATTATCAATTTAAGCTATTTAGAAATACTAAGCAAAAACTGCACTTAGGTGAGTGATAATGGAGTTTGTGGCGATTGAAAATAGTACATAGTTATTGTGAAGTGCGAACAATGAAGCCACACAGGACGTTAGTACAATTTCTTTTTGACAGCCGTGTACCGATCCATGTACTGCTCATAGCCGTCCGCATGAGCCAGTGCTTTCATGTCGAACAAATTTCCTTCGAGGGCCAGCAAAGAAATAGTCGAGTCTCTCATCAGTGGAATAACTACCGGAATTTGCAGACAGTTCTCCTCCAGCCTCAAAGTCCTCAGTTTAGGACACTCTCCTAGCTTTGGCGTGATGCTTGAAATCTGGCAAAATAAATAGGGTTAGAGAAAATTCAATTTGATTGAAATCAGAGGTACTTGGTTCTGATTAAGATTGATTTCTACGACGTGCAGGTCTTTGCACGCCTCCTCGGTGACTTCCGTAATTTCGTTCTTGGACAGGTCTATGGAATTCAGCTTTTTAAGCCCATTGAACACAGAGGGAAAAATTTTCAGTTTGTTGCCACTGAGATCGACGATCTTCAGGTTGCTAAGGGCGGATATCGAGTCTGGCAGCGATGCGATTCTATTGCCATGTGCGGCGAATGTGTCCAGTTTAATCAACTTCCCTAACTCCTCAGGCAAATTGGTTATGCGGTTGTTGCTGATGGTCAGGTGCTTCAGCATTTTAAAATTCCCCAACCACGGCGGCAGCGAGGCAAACTTGTTATCAGACATGTCGAGTGTCCGGAGATTGCTCTCCAACTGTTTTAATTCCTCGGGGACTTCATTTAGTTTTTTGAACGAGATTCGCAGGACCCCCGTCTTGGTGGCCGTTTCCAAGTGTTGCTTCATATAGGCGTTTCCCATCTAGAATTTAAATTTGCGAAAAAATATTATGATACACTCGATACACTGTAAGATGATATTTTCGAACTATGTAATAAAACTCACCTCAAACACTTGTGTAAATTCTACTCCTCAAAATTTTCCCTTCGATCTGTGATCTGTCAAGTTTGTGTTCAGCCTGGTTCAGCCCACAACGGCCACAACTAGAAACAAGACCCAACCCACTTTTCTTAAAGGGCTACTCTACCAACTAAAATGCATTCCACGCATATTTTGCATTCTTCACGAAGTGATTATTTATTTAAAATAGTGCAATTTTCTTAACCGAAACTTAATTTCATAATTTTTTAGTAGAAAAATTAAAAGTTTAATGCACAAAATTGAACAACTTTACTGATTTTTCTTAGTGAAAGCTGTAAAATGCGTGTTAGTACTATTAAGTTGGCAATTGAGATGAATAATGAACCAGATGTTGGAATTTTATCTAAACATTGAAATTTACCGGTTTTTTACTTTCCGATTTGCTCGAGGGTTGCATTGACAAGGCAGCCATTCTACCGGTAACGCAAGCACTTTGTTTCAACAACCGGTTAAAAAAAATAAACCGGTCGTCTTACTCGTCGTACCGCCTTACGCCGTAGACAGACAGACAGACTAGAAAGACAGAAACAGACTCAGACAACAAGCAGGAAGATACCCGAAAATGCCCTGCAACGCCGACGTACCCCGTAAGTTAGGGAGCTACAGGCCAAAAAGAAGCAAGGCGAGGGTGAGTTTGTTTGTTTGTCGTATGAAAAACGTCCGGGAGTCGCTCCGACTTGGGTGAAAGCAGCTCATTAGGCGTGCCTCGTCGTGGCTTTTTCGACTCCAGAATCTCTCGCTCGTCGCGGAATTTTGCCTGAATTTCGCGCCAAACTTTTGTCTTGCAGAATCGAAGGAGAGAAGAGTATTTAAGCAACGTGCGCAGGGAGCTGTGGATGGAAGACAAAATGCCCAAGATCGCCGTGGAGTCCGTCGCGGGTGAGTTTTTAGCGCGCGCGCTGAAGCGAAGCAATGACCTTGATTTCGCTCTACAGAGTTAGCCACGGAAATCTTCACGAGCACCTGCGGCGCCCGGCGTCTCGCTGGCTTGCACCTGCCCGAGGCCGTGCGGGAGTCGTGCCGGGGCAACATTTACCCTTGTTCGCTCGTGCTCGCCCTGCTCTACCTTGAGCGCCTCAAGACTGCCTCAGACAAGCAGGCCAGGGAGTACCTGGCTGAAGTCACCCCTTCTGAACTGTTCATCGTTTCCATGGTTGGACAGTTCCTTTGGAACTAATTTAATTTATATTAACATGATTTATTGTTAATTTTTGCAGATGGTTGCAAATAAGTTTGTCCAGGACGAAGGCGAAACCAGCGAGGTGGAGACTTGGTATTGGTCTGACTTGTCTGGATTCGAAAAGAAAACACTCTGCCAGTTGGAACGCGAGTTTCTCAATGCACTGGTAAATTATGATTTTGAATCTTTTCGATTGGAAATTAAACTCAATTTGAAATAAATTTTGCAGAATTGGGAAGTGTTTGTGCGTGATAAGGACTTCTGGATTGCTTTAATTCGTTTACACCGGACCGTGTCTCTGCGTCAGGGACTGCGACGAGGTTGGTTCACTTATGAGGAGACTGCTGCCCTTTTGGATATACTGCCACTGACCCAGTTCTTGCAACAAGCCCTTCAGGTAATTAATCAATATTTCACTCAAATATTAATTTTGATGGAAATAAATCTTGAATTTTAATCAAAGCAGAGGGGGCCACAGATTCGCGTTGTAATAGTTTCCCACCGTTTAGATTTAAGGCGTCGAAATGTGGGTAGCCGAGAGAGTGGAGAGTGTTTTACAAACTTATATGCGACATTAATTTTTTTAATGTAAACAGCTATTTTTTAATCTCTGCTCAGCACATCCCTTGGGCTATGAGCTCACCAGGCCCCAAAAACACCGCTTAGCAGATAACATGGGGCCCGAGTGGCCGAATAGGAGCTTGGACCCTATGTGGCTATCTTTCGCCTATTTTGAACATAACTTGCTATTAATAAGACTACAATACAGCCTTAAATTTGAATTAAATAAAAATTTAACCAAAATAGCTCAAGTCACAATTTTGTTCTCCTTTTTGAACTCATGATCGATATAGTAAGTTCAAATTGTTTGCTGTCACATGTATTGATCGCATTATTTAGCCAACTACTCCCATTAAACGTTGTTAGGTAAAACTAACTGTTTAAGTAAAAGAAAATAGTAGTCATGCTTTTTAATCAGAACTGTCTCTTAAATGATACATTTAATGTCAATTCACAAAGCTGGAAGAAATACCCATTTTCTTCTGACAAGAAAACCCCAGATACCAAACAAAATTATTTTTTTTATCTGAAGTGTAAAATTTTATGTAATTTGAAGAAAATGGGCAATGACGAGTTTCCATCTATTTAGGATAGTTGGTGAAATATCTATTTCCATGTAAATTTTTGAAAAATTGGCAATTTTAGTCCAATCATTGTGACTTTTGGTATGCAGGCTCTCCTTGACAAAATTAACTGATCGAGATGTCATTTTTTTCGTAATCAAGCGACAGTTGTATCAAGATTGTAAATAAACCACTACCTGGTAAACAAAATTCCTTCATCTCTCAGTGTTGGCGATATTTCAATTTAATAAACAGTACATTTCTGGAAATACCAACAGTTTGAAATAATAGGAAACCTTGCCAGTGATAAAATTAATTTTCCTTTGTTTACGATTTTAACTGTCTGATTCTAGATCGTGGTTGCGTGCATGGCGAGTTATGCAGCGGCCACTATGGCATGCCTTGTGATCGTACCACTGCTGGCGTCTCTTCCCGCTTACCAAATGCTTGTGCCGCTGCAAATGTCCGTCGTCGACCAAAAATTGGACACGATTGGTATGCTAGCGCCTGGCGACATGGACCGCCTGTCACACGAGACGCGCCTTCTTGTCTGGAGTCTGCAGCAACTTAGTCTTTGTGTCAACACATCATCTTTTGGACATCGTACGAACCTTCTAGCGCTCAATCAAACTGGGCACACCAGCATGCACACCTGGCTAACTTCTTATTGATTAGTCTCACATTAGATATATTTCCAATTATTGTCAAACAATGTATCAGGCCAAGAACCGACCGTGTTATTTTTAATAGTGGGAATGAGATAAAATAAATGATGGAATATATATTTATGGTAATTAGTTTTTTAATTATTCATCACCAAAAGGTAAACAAAATTAAGATAGCAAAAAAATATTTAATCGGCCCTTCACATTATTGCGCCGTCTATAAGCTAAACAAAAATAGGATTTAAAAAGAACGCCTCTTAAAATTCATTGGAAAAAATCAACAGCCTTGAAAAACAACAGAAGTTTCCAGAATTCCTCATGAAAATTCGCACACCCCTTCATAAGTCATTGCAAGAATCACAATTTAAAAGATATAATTTTGGTTGATCTGAAACAAAACCTCACCATTCCTCTTATATTATATTAATTTTTGAGCTGTAATGAAACGAAGCTAACTTTCACATTCTCCAATGATTAATTAGAAGCTTTTGGGTTCCTTGGCCGGAGGTCACCTTGGCAGTGACGTGCTGTGCCGAGTCGTGACCACCGCCTCCTGACGTCACCTCGCGCCCTGACCCAGGGTCAATCGTGCAATGCAACACCACGGTAGCAACTACTAACAATAAGAGCGTCACGCCAGACCACTGCGAGCAAATAAAAACCTGTAACTCTCCAGTCCATTACAGTGATTTACGACACTGCCCTGCCAATTAAAATACTCTTATAATTATGTATATTTCGATCCTTCCAAGATTTTTTTAATTTTATATTCTCTAGATGAAATTCAAGATTTTGGGAGGCTAATATCTACAGAGAACCAGAGAACATTCTGGCGTCAAATTACTATTTGCTAAGCTCTCGGAAATTTTTATGGCCTTTAGCCAACACAAAAAACGTTCATCGTTTGTTTGAAGATGTAAATACTGCGCACTATATATGCACATTTTTTGGCAGGAACAGTCCCAGCACAAAGTATTATAGTCATATGAATGATCAGATAATTGATAAATATTTTTAGATTGGTAAACATTATATTATTTTAAACTTTTAGGCCATTATTTATTTGCTTGTAAAGGATAAAACAGACTTTACCTAATTCTCCAATTTTATATTTTCTTTTTAGTACTTTAATATACATTTGCAATGATGTTAATTTATTTCAGCTGAAAATATCTGTAAAGTATAAATGTATTTATTTACTTAAATAATAAAATCGCGGGAAGGCCCTCTAAAACAACCCACATTGGAATAAATTTAAAACATTTAAAAAATAATCAAGCATATAGCAGCTCTTTGTCTCTTAAACAAAGTGAACGCAGTAAATTTTCCTTGTGCAAGACAAGCCAGCCACTTAAAACATCGCAAAAGACGGATTTCAAGTATTTTTGTGTTTGAACTGGTATAGTTGCTTGGTAATTTAGAGGCATGTGTGTGTAGTTTGCCAGGTATTCCCATACGAGCAGAGCAGCAGGATAAAACAATGTGCCGCTGGGGTATCCCGCTCACAGAGATTGGCTGGCGAGTGTCAAGGCCTCCGACCAGGATCTGCATCGCGGGTCAAATTTGCGCTCACTCCTCTTCAATTCACTCTGCGCCGTGCTCTCGAGAAAAGAGGCAGATAGCATCTCTCCCGCGCGGCTGAAACAAACTCGTTGCCGCACTCGCGCGAGTCGTCGTTGTTGCAGGCCCCTATTACGATACAACGCAAATTTATTTTTGCACATTTATCTTGCGGGAGACCGGCAAACGCGTGATGGCCTCAATTCCAATTACGTTAAGTGAGCCATTCAATGCGTTCCACCTGATATTTTAAATGCAGTAAATTGAAGATGTTTTAAAGCTTAATATGCTCTACACTAATGCACCGTGTATTCGTCAAAGGAATGATCACGAAAGTTTTGGCATAAGAAACAAACCATTTAAAACGTGTGTCACACATTTCTTCGATTTATATGATGTCACGCCCGATGTAATTCCGCCGCAATTGAAGCTGTTGAATCAGCAATATTATTCACAATAAATGCCGTAATAAATTTCATGTCACTAAGTTATAGTGCTGCTCGACGCTTTCTACCAATAGGAAAGTGGAAGCCAGAAAAGTTGAAATATGTTTTCGACTCGCATATAAGCTTTGATTTGTAAGAGTTGAGTTACACTCTAATGTCGCAGCGATTCAAGGTTCGAGAAAAACTGGGATTTCCTCGTTCAGAGGGCGGATGAGCTTGGAAGAGTTTGACTTAATTAATCAACCAAGGCCACCCCGATGGAATGACTTTGGTGTGTGTACCAAATGCAATTTTCTCGGAATCGAAGCGAAGAAAGGATGACTAACTTGGGAGGCGCCTCGTCATTATATTTATGAACACAATAAAATGCTCTGACAACCCACTCAGATCGACTTTCATCGCAATTATGCAACTGCGGCTAAGCTTTTATTTTCCTTTTGTACTCCGACGCCTCTGTTTAAATTTAAATCGTTGGCTCCTTGACCTTTTCCGAACAATATGTTCTAGAAATGTATTCGTTTACTGCACACGCCCGAAATTTTGGAGAGTGCTATTGATTATGAGTTAAAGCCAGCACTCAACTCAATAAAAATAAATTATAATCCAACACTGTCAAGACAAATCCATTGATGTTTCTCTTTCCTAATTGTAAGTAAAAAGCGTAAAAACTATTCGTTATTTGCTATTTTACTGTAATCTTGATGACAGCCATAAATGGAACCCTGTAATTACGTTCATTATCAAGGCAATAATCACTGGCAAATAATTACGATTTGTTTTAATTCAAGGTAAAACAAAGAATACAAATATATAACCGCAAAGTGATGCTGGGAGTCTATTAAAAAACTCGCCGTAGCGTGCAAGCATCTCGTTTACGTATAGTGAAAGATGAGCGCGCTATAATTACATCTAATTTTGCCAACGATTAGTGCAATCAGTAAAACTTAAACATAATATATATTTCTGCAACTTTTAAATTCGGAAAAAGTCAATTATTGTGCTAGATCATTCTCTTTTATATCAGATCCGGTTTGCAATGAATATTTTAATGCCTTTTATCTTAATTTAAAACTATTTGGAAAAAGTAAATAGGCTTGTTTGTGCTTGTTTGATACAACTATAAACATTTCCATGCTAGAAAATTTATAAAATGATTTGCATATGCATACAATGGAAGCAAACATCAAATTGTTGCAAAATAATGAGGAAATTATTGCGACGCTTATCTCACATCTGTTTGTAAATTTAGGATGTATATTACTCTCATGATAATTTATCCATTTATTGATTGTATCTGCGAAAATCATGGCAACATCCCATTCACCTGGTGCTTATATTATTTGCTATTCGCCAATAATGATTTATAGCACGTTATTTTTGTTTGGATATCGCTTTGTGCCTTCGGCGGACCCCTGCCGCGAAAGATGCTCAGGAGGAAATAAAATACAATATTGATAATCACCGTTGAGGCTTTATTCACGATGCATGGAGGGTACGCGATGCGAGGATGATTTTGTTTTTTCTTTTTGTCGGAGTCGTGGGATATATAAGGCGTCTCCTGGCCTTGCCTGGCAACACTCGAGTCTCGCAGCCTCTCAGGTAAGGCAGTCGCATCTTTTACCTTTGCCTTTTCCTCGTGAACGTTACTAAGCGGATTCTGCTCGACGTATAATTGCGCGCTATTGATTTAATTGATTTTTTGTGTTATTTTCTATATAGAAAAGGAATAGAATTGTAACTTAATATAGAGCAATAAAATCAAAGTTAAAGTTAACCACGTCGTTCTTGAGAACTTAAATTGCTTTTAAAATATTTTCTTTTAATATTTAAACAAAATTATAGTGTTTTGTTAAAGTTTAAAACAAAATTAAAATCAGACGATGATTTTTTTTAATTTTCGCAATTTGAATTGTTTGCAGGATGAGGGCTTTTCTGATTGCGGCCCTTTTGGCCACGGCCCAGTGCTACGGCCCGCCAAACCAGCAGCACCAAGCTCCCGCAGCAGGCGCTCCCTCGGCCCCCTCTGTAGGCCTGACTGAATTTTGCGGCACGAACTGCATCCCAAAGCAGCCCGCACCCCAGCCCCAGCCGGTCGTGGCTCCGCAAGCACCCGCGCACCAGGCCTACCCCGTGCCCCAACAACCCCAACCCGTGCCACAGCAACCCCAGCCTGTTCCTCAGCAGCCGCCTAATTACTCGAACAATCCTTTCCTGAACGGTGCCGTCGACCTGAACAAGCCAAACACTGCGGCCTCAATCCAACAGCAGACCTATCAGCCGCAGCAAATTCAGTCACAGCAGCCATCCTACAACCAGCCGCAACAACCTTCCTACAATCAGCCGCAGCAGCCGTCTCAAATCGTGCAGCAGCCACAGCAGCCCAACTACGCAAACAACCCGTTCTTCTCGGGCCAAGTATCCTCCACTGGACCCGTTCCTGCGGCGAACCGTGGCCGTCCGTGTACGATCGGATCGCTGTGCGTGGCCAAGCAAAAGTGCTATGCGGGCGTTCTTCACCAGGAGGACGTTTTGCAGGCCAAATCGCAGAACGAACCGTGCGAACAGTCGCGAAACGAGGTCTGCTGTCGAGTTCCAGACTTGGTGCAACAGGGAGCCGGCCCCTCGCCTTCTCTGACAGTGCAGCGCCCGGCGACGGTTGGCGCCGCCCGCTTCCCTCAGACTACCAACAAACCCTACACCGGACCTCTGAACACCACTCCTCACATCGGATGCGCCGCTGCCCTCAAATGCGTTTCGCTCGAGTACTGCACTGCAGCCGGCGTGGTCTCCGACGTTCCCGTTGCCGTTAGCAGGTTTGTTAATATTTTCAAATTTATTAAGAAATATTTTAAACTTTTAATTTCTCAGGGATGATGATACTCGAGTTCCTTTGAGCGAGTGCGTCGACCCTGACTCCGGCAACTATGGCTTCTGTTGTCGTGACCCCAACTACAAGGACCCGTGGCCCGAAACCCAGGAAATCTGCAACCCTGGCACTTCCTGCGAAGCTATGTGGCGCTGCCCTGGAGAAAGAATGGCTCTACCTAAGAAGGTCAGTTTCCAACTTATGCTTCCACATCGTGTGATATTAACAAATAAATTTAAAAAAACAGGGTTGTCGAGTCAACCAAGACGGCTCCACCGGCATCTGCTGTCTCCCTCCCAAGGGCTCCCAGCAACAGCAGTTTTCCCAGCCTCCTGCCCAGCAGCAACAGCAGTTCAACCAGTTCCAGCAGCAGCAGCAGCAGCAGGTCTCTTCCAACGTGATCGACAACAGGCCCGCCTACGCCACGTCCGTCATCTCACAGCAACCGCAGCCGGTCGTCGCTCAAAACCCGCCCCTAAAGCCTTTCAATCCTCCTCCCCAGCAGTACAAACCCGTCGCCAAGCCTTTCAACCCTCCTCCCCCACCAGCCCAGGCCTTCCAGCCAACCCCTCAGCCCAGCATCCCCCAACCCTCGTACCCCGTCGACCCACCCCCTCAGCCTTTCGTGCCTGAACCCCAGCCGAGCTACAACAACCCTGGCCCTGAGCCGGTCGTGATCGAGACCAGACCGACCCAGACGCAGTTCTTCCAGCAGCAGTCGCCCGCCAGCAACCAGTTCCCCATCCAGCAGATCAAGGTTCCCGCGCAATCGCAGACCTACCAGACCACCCAACGTCCCTTCAACGTCGCCTCCGCCCCTGTTCCCGTCCCCGTCAGCGGCTGCGGAGTCCGTTCCGTCGCCCCGGGAGCCCCTCAGGATGGTGAGAGCGCACCCGGAGAGTTTCCTTGGCAAGCACTCGTTTCCTCCGTTGACGGTACTCGCCTTTGTGCCGGCGCGGTCGTCAGCGAGACTGCCGTCGTAGTTTCGGCCACCTGCGTCCAAAAGTGAGTAGAAAACAACAACTCATGTTCAAATAAGTTTAAATATCAATTGAAATTTATTAATTTATCACTAGATAAAGAGTCACCTCCCAAATACAAAAAAATAATAATAGGTATTAGGGACAAGCCAACTGTAATACATGACCACATTTATTTCAAAATCTTTTTCCTCCGATTTTTTTACTTATATTCATGGAAATATTTTTCCATTCCTTTTTCACCCTCCTTGTGCTGATTTTATTCTAAGTCTAAATGCTACAATATTTTAATTTAAGTAATAATATGCGCCTGCCAATCGTAGAAATAATCTCAACTGCACAAGGGATTAAGTACTAATTGTAAGCACGAAATGATTCGTTCGCGAGACACGTAGGCAAATTTCATACTTTCAAGTCCCGCAGGTTGCATACCTTCCAGGCCGTTTGAGCTCGCAGCTCCACTAAATAATTTATTATATTATCGTTCCCTCCATTACAAAGAAATGAATTAAAAATGTTTTCTTCGGGTTTTCAGACACAAACCCCAACAGCTGCAGGTGGAGGTGGGTTCGTGGTCACCCTACTCGACGGCTGAGGAACGACAGGTGTTGGCCGTGATGGTGTCAGTGCCCCATCCGCGCTACGACGCCAACACGCAGGCCAACGACCTGGCCGTGCTGGTGCTGCAGCGATCGCTTCGCTTTGGCCGCTTCGTGGGCGCTGTGTGCCTGCCGCACTCGTCCGAGCTTACCACTGAGGGCTTGTTGCAGAGCCCCGGAGGTGCGTGCATCATCTCCAGCTGGCCCAAGCCGGCCGACGGCAGCAGCAAGCTGCACCGCGTGGCCGTGCAGCCGGTCGAGCCGGCCAAGTGCGAGGAGAGTCTGCGTAGCACCTACCTGGGCAAATACTTCCAGCTGCACAGCAGCTTCATGTGCGCGGCGCCGCTCAACCCCAGCCAGAGCATGTGCCCAGTGAATCTGGGCGGCGCCCTGGTGTGCCCTCGCGCCGACGGCCGCTACCTGCTCGTCGGCGCCAGCAGCTGGGACGTTGGCTGCGCGCAGCCCCAGCCCGCCGTCATGTGCGCCCTCGACGTTGAGTGGGTCAACCAGGTGCTGGCCACCCCGGCCGCCGACCTCCAGCAGCAGCAGCAGCGTGTCGATGAGTTCGTCGTCGAGCCCGACGTCGCCCAGCAGAAGCCCGGCTTCAGCCAGGGATACGGCCGCTGATAATCGAAATTCCAGCCAGCGAAACGAAAAGACTTTGGAACGGGCGATGAAAATGTTTTTTTCCGGGACTTTTAAACAGTAGTTTACTTGTGATGCATTTGAAGGGTTTGTTATTTTGTCTGTGCCCTCTCACTGCTGCGCTGCATATTTAAAATTTGAGTCGGTAGCGAGAAGGTGCAGATGTGATCAAAGCGTACATAGTTGTTTCATGTAGCCAATAATTAATTTATAAAATAAATAAAAATGTGAGAAAATCTCCAAACCTAGATCCGGCTGCTATTTTAGTTTCCCACAAAATGGACCTTTCTCTTGAAGCACGCGAAAATGGTCTTGGAAATTCGTGAAATGTGCACTCCTCCGTTTTACCAAACGGTCTGTTGAGCAGAGGTTGCGTGCGGGCAACCTCAAAAGGACAAGTAGTCCACACAAATTGTGGGCTACTTGCCAAAACCACACACACACACACACACACACACACACACACTTAACGTGAAACGTATTATTTTCGCGAATTAAAGCGTTTAACAATAAAAGTACCTATCTTTCCATCGCACCGCAGTATTTGTTTTTTGTCAAACTCGCGCGCGTCACGCTTTTATTGGCACGCTCTGTGCTACGAACACAAACAAATTTTCTAAGCAAAAATTTCACTTTCGAGTGTAATCACTTGTAGGAATTTTTCTCGTCTCTTGCGGCTAGCTGAGATCTAATGACTTTTCCAATTTCCTGCTCGTGTAACAGCTGGAGCAAATAAAACGCCTGCCCTGCTTACCAAAGCCCAGCCCGTGCTTGTGCAGTGAGAGGTGCGAATTAACAATCGTGCCGCGGAGAGATTTCTGAAGTCGTGCGCCGCACACTTTAAACACATACACACAACACAGGATGGGAGGAAGATACACTACTTTTGAAATCGGCTATCTACACTTTCCGCTGCCGCTGCCGAGTCTTAAGCGTTGGCGGAAAGGTCGGGCTATTAATTTATCACATTGGCGGCGGAGGAAATAAATCGAAACTATACACATAGAATCAGAAAGTAGTTCGCGGTCTTATTTAGATCGAGGTTGTACATTATATTTTTGTAACCATTTTTATTCAAGTGGATGATAAGGTCTGCTTTTTTAAAGATTTTCTAAGTAGTACAACTAAAACAATAATAAATCAATATAAGAAGTTTGCCATGTCCCGCATCGGCCTCTCGTGCGGGACAGGGTCAAGGGCTGGAAAATTTCAACTTTTCAATAATGGTGTAACTTTTCAAAAAATGCTTTGATTTTAGAAATCTAAACATTTTTTTAATCAGCCCTTCATGACGAGTTCAAAAATTTGCAAATTCGTTGGTTTTGGACATTTACAGTTTTTCCAGGTGGACTCTTAGGAAATTGAGCGCGGCACGATAACAGATTGCCCGATAATGTTTTTATTTTTCCTGAGATGTTATTGAAGATCCCATAAATATATAATATTTTATATAATTAGCTGAATTTTGGCAATCATGAAAAATTCTTCCCGATATATTTCCGTTTCTCATTAAGTAAATTGTACTTTTACAGAAAATTTCTAGAAAAGTCATAGGTACAAATTTTCCTAGTGAACAAAGAAAGCGAACACGTTTAATCTTTAATTATAAGAAAAACTGAATGGATTTACTTAATTAAATCTGGATGGCTAACTAATAGTGAAAAATATTATGAGAAAAAATAAAACGACACGTTTGAGACGGTTTCATTACAATATAACGTGTCATCTGAGTTTTTCTCATAATTATACTTTTTCAAAAATAACTAGCAATCCAGATTTAATTTTAAACACAGAGTAAAGCCATTCAGTTTTTCTTAACTTTAAAAATGTATTCGTATAACTAAAATTATAAGTACATTTGTTCTAAACATAGCTTTGGAATTTGATTTTTGTCTTTTAAAATTTCAGGAAATGTTGCTGGAAAAATGAATTTGTACAACTTAATAAAATGAAGTGCATTACAAGTTCGGCTTAAATTTGTTTGTTTTTCTACCTCTCAATTGTCTTAAAAATAAATTTGTGTATAATTTTGTTGATTGCAATTTGTTAATTTGCGGGTAATTGATTCCCTCAATTATATAACTCAACTAGCTCAACGGAATAAATTTGAGCAGAAAGCTCCAGGCTGACAATTCGTTGAGATCGTCATTGCGATGGATTCCAACGAGTGTGATGAGAAATTAGAGTAATGCTTAAATAATAAATATGGTTATGTTTTTGTTTAATCTTAATGCGAAGAGCGAATGAATTCTGATTAGTTGTGAAATACGAAGAAGGCTAGGAAGAAAATAACAGGCCCGCTTGCTCCTCTAGCAGAGCTCATGCTCACGCTTGCAAAGCACGCATGGCACCTACACCGCCGAAACGCGCTCATATTGCTCGCTGACTCTTAGTTGCGCCGCTCTGAACAAAAACGCCAAAAGGCTAATTTAACCATCCGTTTCTAATGAACCTGAATTATTTTTCACAGCCAATGCCAAATGCAAACGGAAAGTATATTGGGCCCAGATATTATGATGAATCCTTGAAACTCGATCTTTTGATGTTAGAAGATATTATTGTCATTTCACAAGACTGATGAGATCCGGAATAAAATATTACGTGATATTCTGGTGACCCAGACCAGCAGTTGCCTGAAATGAAATCATAACTAGTTTTTTTTCGAAACTAATGTTGCCAATCAAATTATTTTGGCTCGGACACATTTCCTTCATATTTGGAAACTTAATTGGCTTTAAAAATGATTTTCGATTAATTTTTCTTCGAGTTGGATTATTGCTGTTGTCTGGCTTTCGTTTAGAGCTGGAAATTAATTAACAGCCTTCGAAGTGTAGTCCTCCAGGGACGGGGGGTAACAAAGTGTTCTGATTAGGCCGATTTTTATTAAAACTTTAAAAAATTCCGAAAAATCTCAAATTTGGTAATTTTGGAAAATTTCTCCCTGAAAACATTTGCGGCACGACACTTTATGCCGACTTTGATGCTGACCGTCATCCGCGGTCAGCCACGCCACCCTACCCACCAAAAACATCCCTTTTGGGTTCCCGAACAAAAACAGTCCTCAAAATCGGAATTAGCGCAAAATTTTGGTCTATATAATAAATTTGCACGATGAATTTCCGAAACCTTTTTCCAAGGGGGTTTAACAAATGGGATTCCCATAAGAAACATTTTTCGAATTTCTGAATTTGGGGGTACAGCAACGAAACCGCTCGTCCGAAAGCTGGGGTTGAAAATTTCACTAACAAAACTTCCACAGTTTCTGTACGACGCACCCTTAGAATTTCGATCCCACCCCGACCACTCTTTTCGGGTTGTTAAGTTCTTTTTGAACGTTGAATTTGGCCTCTCCCTGAATTTGATATTATTAAAATTGATTTTACAATGGCTACTCTTATGGCACACAACAAGTAATATGGGAGGCTCAAAAGTTGAAAAAAAAATGAAAAATAAGGAGTATTACATGCCCTCATACTGTACAGCAGGTTCCATTCCTTGTTGTTCACCTATGGAAATAGCCATTGTAAAATCATTTTTGATAATCAAAATCATCCCACATGGTTATTTATTATTTAATGATATTTGTTATCGCGTTTTTTGTGTGTGGATAAATGGGGTAAAGATACCCTGCTGCTTCACAATAAACATAATTAGGAATCAATTTTATTTTATTTTATTCGCATTAAATCAGGCTTTATTTTTAAGATCGAATCTGGTCTATAAATAAATTGACGCACTTTGCAACGAAGAAAGACTAATTCCCGGATTTTGTTTCTTCAATGAAACATTCATCAAGTAGCTTCATAGGATAAAAATTTAACCGTCAAAATTTTCCCGTCCCTGACTAAATATCCGTTTGCGAGCGTTTCTGGCGAAATAGCCGCGGGCCATACTTGATACTTTCTATTAACAATACAATATCGCACCCAGAAAAAACCAATGCCAAAGATGCAGCCCGCGAAATTTTGGCATCTCCCTCCTCCAAGTGCGCGGGGGAGCGTTATTTCATGTAGGGAGACAGCTACTCTGGAACAAACAAAAGTCGGTTTTGCAGCAGCAGTTTCCCTTTCTCCGCCCCTCCCTGCAGGTGCCGCACTTTCCTCGGCGGCCGGCGCGATCATTGAGACTTTCTCAGGCAAGCAGGCAGTCAGTCAGGGAATGACCTAAGACATGGCCGAGTCGTCATGTCTGGTGCTCGCGGTGCTGGTGTTGCTGGCCGTCGTCGCCGCAGCCGCCCCCGACCTCGCCCAACAGCTTGATCTCTTCAACCCGGCGCGAGCCGCCTCCGATGCCGCCTCCGCCAACGTCAGCCTACCCTGCGCCCAGGCCATGCAGGCCTTCGCCGCCGGCCTCGCCAGACACGAGGAATGGGCCTCAAAGAGTAAGTAAAATTCCGTAAATAGAAGAAAGAACGGCCCCTGAGGCTGTGGATTTCGAGGACGCTATGCAGTTACGTTTATTTGCGAGATAACTATTTTTGGCCACGAAATAGAGTCCAAGTTAGGGATTTAAATAACTTCTAGCGTGAGAAATCTTTTATGGGGGTTTATTCGTATTATTCAATAATCACTTGAGTGCTTTTTACTCACTGTTTATTGTTTTATTGCGTCCTGCTCCGGTTATATAATTTTTTCTATGCATTTTTTATCGAGATTCTGGCATGTAAAAAGCTAATCCATTCATTTTTTAATTTATGTCTCATAAGGGATTTTTAAAATTTTTACGACCCATTTTAGTATCTGAAATAAGCGAAATATTCTTTGACCCTATTGAAATTTGTTTATTCGGTTAAGAATTCACAATATTGCAAAATGCAACACTAACCAAAGTCGAGTGTTTCTTTTTTTGTGAAGGTTAGTTTTATTACTCATCGTGTTTGCTGAGTCTACGTTTTCCATTCAACAAACTTTTCTCTCTGCGCTTATTCAGACCTAATTACCAGGTCGACAGCCAAGAGCGCATCTGTTATGCAAATCAAACTCAAGACTTTCCTCTTCTCGAATTCAGGAGCTGCTGTTGCTCGAAAGTATGTAGTTTTCGCCGGGCACAAAGCGTTTTGTAGACACACTCATACATAACAATTTAATGTTTCCACCTGCGTGCACATCCGCGCGCGTGCTCCACAAAATGAATCACTGAACGTTATAGTCACGTCGGATTTTGACGAATTTAGAAAGTGTGACTATTATTTGCGAATGATCATTTGTCTGCCAAAATTGTTTAAACGGGAGCAGAAATTGTACTCTTTTTCTTATCTTTTTTATGATTTTATAGGCCCGCGCCCAAGCAGAAAACGAACGCAGCTTTTCAAAGGAAATAAAAATATCGTTGAAGATGAGATTATTTGCTCACGCGTCGAAGACTTGTGTGCGCGCAATTACGTAAGATAAATTATCATGGACAAATTTTAGAAGAGTAAAAAATTCTCCTGTGCTAAAAATCATCGGGCTGACGTGTCTCCAATTCTAATAGGATACTTAGCTTAAGGTCGAAATAATATTGGCTATATTTTAAAGGTTTTGTGAAAGCAAACAGAGCCAAGAGTAAACCTCTCAATGGATCTTTTTCGTTGCAACAACCGCAGTGACAAAGGGATTTTAGTCTTTAGAGGGTGCAAGCCTGCGGTGTTGTAGCAACAAAAATGTAATCAGCTCGACAAACATTTTGTTTCAAATAAGCGCCTTGTGAGAGTGACAAAGCGGGCGCATATTGGCCATTAGGCAATTGACGAAGCAACAAAGCCGGCTAAGAAGAAAAGCAGACCTTGGCCCGAGCACGTAGGAAAGTCGCGAGTCACACTTTCCACGTGCTGTGCTTTCCTTTGCATCATCTTTTGCATTTTATTTCGACCGGCGAATTGCGCGTAAAATTGATAATTGCGCGTTGCATAAGCGGCTGTAATTAAATTGGCTGTCTCTTTCCCGACGGCGCGACACCGCTCGCGCACTTGCGCTCTGCACTTTCTCCGAATGTCTTTTTTCCTCGCGCGCGCCTTCACACTTTCCTCGTTGCTCCAATAAAACACTCGCGCTCATGAGTACTCTCTGCAGTTGCATCAGTTGCACTTTCTCCGCCAGATGCACCGACGAGAGTTAATCGGCACTTCCTTGAGCTGGACCCTCCAAGGTCGGAGCGCGCGCAAAACGCTTAATTTGCACCTTTTCGCCAACTGCACCGCCAGCAAAATAAATATTGCACTTCGTCACAGCAAAAGCAAATTTGCACGGAATTATAATCTCCTTGAGGAACCATCCGGTCTGCTTGATGTAAAAAGAAATAAATAATTACTTATTCTGATTCTGCATGCTGTGATCGAAATACCTTAGCCATGGTTCATATCTTTTTAGAAATCCTAGAAATTAACAGACTTATATTAAAAAAGGAACTAATCAAATATGACTCACTGTGAAATTCTGAAGATCATTTTTGGAACTTTGGTATGATATTTAATAAGAAAATTATACTCTGTTTGGTAAAGTAAAAATGTTATTTCGTATTTTCTAGTACCTTATATTCAGTTGCATCCAACTGTAAAAAAGTTACGAAAGTTTTGTCCAAAATGTTGCTTATCGCAAAAAAGATCAATTGATTTTTAAGCTTTAATTTTAACAAATCATATATTTGTGAAGCCTAAATTTAAATTTTAGCAACAAAACTATATATTTAACTGACAGTTTATCAGAGAGATCCCAGTATGGTTCTTTTAGTTTTTTTTTCATTGCATCATACAAAAAGTGATTCATTTGTACCTTCTTTTTAGCTCAAAAGCAAAGAGAAGAAATCATTCATCACCAAAAACACGCCTAAAATGAAATATTTACAAATTAATTTACTTCACCTTTATTTCATTTCCTGGGCCATCATTTTTATTGGTTAACGATCTGGTTAGTATTTAAAAACTTCCAGTTTTCAAATATCATATCAACGGTGAGCAATTTTCAAATAAAGATTTGATATAAAGTTGTGTTACTGCACTTTGTGATACTTTCTTCAACGACACATGGCTTTATTTACAATACATGTTATCAAGATAATGATACATTTACATACGTTGCTTCATTTATAAATGCACGATGCGCAATGAAGGTCGAGTTTAAATAACCAATAGGAAAAAAGGATAAAACTTGATAACCGTGAAAGCCAAGTGTCGTGACCTGGTCAGCAACAGGGCCAAAGAGTGTCGCGACACCAAGTCTTGTAAACATATTTCTCTGTCTTAAATATTTGTTCAGCAGGTTAGGTGACCTTTTTCTTAAATGCGTCTTCTACGAAACGTGTAATTCAATTACAGAACAGATAGAGTGACCGATTTAAAACCAGGCAATTTAGTTTTCTTATTTTTTTCCATACATAATTTACTTAAGGTAATGAAAGCTGATGTGGCTGTGCAAGCTGAAACTTATCCCTAAGATAACGGATAAGTAAAAAACCACTTCGCGAAGAAACTAAATTTTTGCAAGCATGCAGTTTCCAGATTCGCGTGTCTGCATCGTATCCCAGCGCCGATAAAATGTGCCAAGCTGTAAATTGCGAGTGCTAAGCCGAAAATTTCGTGCCCACCTTTGAGCCGATGAAATAAAATTTAATTGCATGGAGCACGTTTCTAGTGAACTCAATCGCAAAATGATTTGCTACAGAACAGTTGGTGAAATTTTAATTACTTGTGAAGATAATTCATCACTCTAGACCATCTGAATGGGAAATCATTAGCATCACGGATCATAACGGTCGTTGAAATTGGTTGCGTGTCTTGGTTAACCTTGTTGCAAAGAGTCCTGAAAATTGCCAAAAATAGATTTCAATATTGAAACGTGTGAACCATTTGACGCTTCGGATTGATTAATCGCATTATATAATAACAGCACACAAAGCGAATGTGATATTTCAAGCAAACAAAAGCAGCTCACAAATGTTTGACTCATTGTGCGCATTCGGGCCAGGATGACGGTGCATCTGGCGCAATAACTCTGATCTGTCTAGCCCAAAAGTTGTTCTTTTATTCACGCCAGTCAGGGTGACAAAGGCAAATGGCGTAACCTGCACATGCAACACACAATTCTAATTTCGCTTACTGCATTTTGCACGCCACTTATCGAAACACAATTGCGAATCTGGCGTTTCTGGGGCAGCCTTGGCACTTTTGTGTTTTCAAAATGAATTGCAAGCTGGAAAGCACGGAGAGTGAGAGAGAGAGAAAGATTGAACTTGTATCTGACGTGGTGCGTTTTTCACTTTTCATTCATTATTTCTTTTATGGCGAGCAAAAGTTGTGCTGGTTTTGCGCTGGCCGGCCGCTTTCGTGTCTCTCGGCGCGCTCGCGAGGCCTCGTTTCAGCGCCACGATATGTATGCATTTTTCTTCTCGCCGCCCATTTACTTTCTTCGCGTTTTAGAAAGTGAATTAGCGTCTCGTCCCAATGCTAATTGGCTGAAACTGCCAACAACCGTAAAAAGGGTTGCAAACAGACTAAAAATGGCATGATATGCGATGATCTGCAAACTTTTCATGAATTTGAAAGTTGCAAGTGGCGCAAAATTTTGTCTATTTATAAGACCATATCCTTGAAAGTTCCTAATGTTCCTATAGATCAAAATGTTAGTTTCACCGCAGCTATGAGAAATAATTGTTGGCCTAATGAGTGAAAATCTATTTAATTAAATGTAAAAATTGTTTTTTAAGGATTTGCATCCTTGAAAGTTTAAAATATAGTATTTACATAAATTAAACAATTAACCGCACCCTCCAAGATTATATTTCAGTTATTTAACCTTTTAATTAAATTTTATTGCTCGATTCAGTATACAATTATCATCTGATCAATTAGGACAGATTATTTTTAGGAAAATGTGCAGCACTCGTTTGTTAATTTAGAAGAATTCATATTTTTAGCTCTTGTTTTATAATTTCATTACCATCCTCAGTTATGAGTCAAACTCACTGACTTGAGATATCTTGCGAGTGATAGGGAAGAGAATATGCAGTTTTGAAAAGCACTCTCGTATCAATTTGCCTGCCGCGTGGTTCTCATCGACGGCATAAGCGTCTGCGCTTCGATGATTGTATAGACACTTTCATTGCGTGCTGCATAATTGGTCAGGCGGCTCGATTACAAATGTAATTGTGTTTCACTTTCTTGTCGTTGCCGAAGCCTGCTTGGCTGATGTGAGCAGGCACACACACACACACTTGGATTTTTCCGCTTAAAAGGCAAACAAACCCGAGCGTGGACGAGGAGAAATCTTTCTCATCAGCCATCAAGACTCGTAATAGAGTTATAAATGCTTCCACATTTCCTTTTACCTGATCGATGAGAACAAAGCTGATCACGTCCAGATCAGGAAATGTAAACTCAATTGTTATGAAACTAAAGTCTTATTCAATTAAAATTTTCTGCATCTGAGACGATGGGATAAGTAACCAACTATTTTATTAATAGGCACTAAGGATGTTCAGACAAGAGGAGGCCTTAACCAACATACAGGTTTTGTAAACAATGCTTGCGAATAATATTATGAAAATATAACGTGTCGTCTGTATGTGAACTGTTTTGTATTATTTTTATTCAGAACAAAAAAGATGGCAAACACTTTGTAATTTAAAATTGGCTATACTCTGTGTAGAATTATTATGGTGGTGAAACCTGATGAAGAGAAAAATTTCATCACGTGTTCCTCTTTGTGATTTAGTTCTGCAACGAGTGCAGTCGATTGGTTTAAACAGCCGGCGATTCGGAACAGTTAATTTGCAGTTAACTCTGATTTTTGTCAATTACTGCTGATCCAAATAGCGGCTGTCCAGTACGAGACCGAGATTTCTAATTTTCTTAATTATTTTTATCTTATCAGCGAATCCCTCTTAGTAAAATCCAAGCAGAGAAGAGCCATTAATTTGTGAAAGTTGAAATTCTTTGTTTTTACTTTTCAATTTTCTGTTCTCAATTTAATTTTCATTACGTTGAATGAAATCCCAATTTTTTTACGAAAATTTGTCAAATCTGAGAATAATTTGTTGGAGTTTTTCTACTCTTAAAAGTGCTATATTGTTTATTGTACAATTTTTTAAGCGGCGATGCTACTCCCTATAATCTATTATCTATTACTATTTTTAGAATAACAACCGTTTTTGTTCATGATTAAAATCCATTAAGCACTTATTTGGTTGATCAAACGCGAGTTTGGAAGCGTTGTAAACAAAGTGGACATATGTAAAGTGCATGTTGCTTTCCTTAAACGCGGCGTGTGGCCATGCATAGGTTAAATTTTGGTGCGTCAGGTTCAAGTTCTTGGCTCGTAAATCACGCTCGCGGCGCTCGGACAAATGGCCAAACACGCGAATGTGGGTCACCTTTGGCACGCTCGGTAATTTCTCTCCAACGCGGGGTTGTACTCGGCAAAGAAAGAAAGACAGAAAGAAAGCGTCACCAGGCGCGAGCAGGAAAGCGGATGAAATCGAAAGTGTGTAATTTTACCATGCACATATGTAAACCTGACGCAATGCAACGAATTCCTGACTGCCGTGTTTGTTTGTATTCGCCCTACAGCGAAATCCCTCACAAACTGCTGATGCTGAATATCACTCATCGTTTCGAAAGATCGTCCTTTATGTAACGCATTTAGAGACATCGACGGGCTTTTCTAATTTGGTCACGCCGGCTTCCTCAAAGTAAAGCTTGTTATCTTTACTTATAGTATTTAAAAATGAGGAATAAGTTCAAAATTTCCCAGGTTACCGTTTGAATTTTTTAGATAATCGGCTCCAAAGTTTGCATTCTAATTATTGTGATTGTGCCTTTAATAGACTATTTATAGCACTTCCCATTGGATACACTTAATATTTGATTATACCAGAGTTAACAATTTTGAACAGGAAATTTTAAAGCTAATAAATATTTTAAATAGTTTTTTACTGATACCATCATTCCTTGTAAAGATGTTGGATTTTATATTTATGCTATAAAACCAAATAAGTAACATTTTTATTAATATATCAAAGTAAATCAACTCTCACGTAACACTCTTAAAATCGTGCGTTAAACTTTCCGAATAAAAGAGAGAGTGAGAAAATAGATATAAACCATACTGTGTTAAAATATTTGTTCGTGTTTGTTAGTGTGACTGACATCCAATGCCCAGTGAAAAAAGTGTCCTCCAAAAGTGTCCTTCTAGAAAGGCCAATGGGAAGCACGTTGAATCAATAACAAAATTAAGTACCACTCTCAATTGACTGAAGTGCAGTTATAGCAGTCTCCAGTCAAGGCAGTAGCACTCGCCACAATTGTTATGTTTGGATTAAAATCGAAAGTGAATTTACTATCTCCAAGTCAAATATTTGTGGTGACTTTTTACTTTTCATGCACACGCGCGGCTCTTCTCACTTTTACTTTTGTCGCGCGGCAGCAGCCACTCACCAGATCATTGTTGTGCGCGTCGCGGTGTTTGTTTCCGTCGAGGCGAAAGGACCATCCACTGGAAAGACAATTCGAAAAGCAGGATTATTTGCGGCGTGGTAAAGCCTCACCGCGCCTCCGGCACCTGGAGAAACAAGAAGAACAAAAACAATGCGTGGCTTAATTCTTTTTATGAGATTTCCATCATCTGCCGAGATTGATTCGTTCGGTGCCATGCGCTGATTACCACGTGCGCACGCTGGCTGCTGGCCCACATTCCTTGTTTATATCCCGCGCCGTGTGCACTTTCTCGCGTGCATTAATTGCTCGTCTAATATTGGCACCGCCAATTCCCCGCGTTCGCCCATCAATCACGTGCAAACAAAGAAAGGATAAGAGGCCCGCCGCGACCTCAATGTCAAGGAGCGGCGCGTTTTTTCCTGCCCGCTTAAAATACCCACGGGTAGTGAAATTCGTCAAGTTCGCACCGATAAGGTCGAAATTGTTTGGCGCGCACAAGCAAGAGAGAGAGAAGGAGAGAAGGAAACTCATAAATTCAGTTTTTGTCGTAAAAAGATATTATACAGCGTATGCCTAAATTCTTAAAAAGGATTTTTGTTAATTACTTTTAAATTACGGGGGGGGGGGAGAGATTGTCGTTGCAGGGAAGGGAGCTGATTTGCATGCCCGGTGAAAAGACACTTTTTTCGTATCCGTTGTTGCTGCCTTGTCTCAATACTGAGGTGAAACCTAACAGTCAGATTTGATGGTATAGCAAACGCGAAAATGCTTTAAACGCGATAAAAGTGAAAGTGAGTACCAAAATTTATTATCAAGATAATCATCTGGAAAAAAGACTGTAGTATAGTTGTATGCAAAATTCACTTTTAAAGGACAACTACTGCGAAGTTAAAAAGCACCAATTAATATATATAAATATATGTGAAAAATGAGGAGACCATTATTTATAAATTATATTCTTATATCTAAAGTAGAGTGGCTTTGAGCATTCTCCCGGGGGTTCAATGATTGAATATTTTTGCAATCAATTTTGGAATAACAGATGATATTTTTAACTAAATTAAACTATAGATTTTTACATGGGTGAATCTGCATAAATTTAGTTCCACAAAAATATGCAACCATTAAATCGAGCATGAATCATGCATTAAACTTACACTATTAAAATTATTTATATTATTTAGACCCGTCTATAATTGTTGCAGTCGGCAGAAAACCATCTCGTCTCTATCTTTTTACTTTTATATTTTGCTACCTAAATCATTAAAAGAGATACCAATTTCTAGCTCATTTTGGAAGCAACTTTATCGCATGCTTTTGTCGTTAGTCATATTAGACTCAATCATTATTTATTTTTCAAATCGCCAAATCAACCTTTTCAAATAATATTTATAAAAGTACGTTGGATTGGGTGTGGAACTGTTCCCAATTTTATTTTAAAAGCGTTATATATTGATGCTGTCATCTTTTCAAACATCACAAATTTAACAGTAGGAGGCCCCACTGAGATATATGAAACGATCAATTAAGCTACGTTTTATTTTCAAAAGAATTTGGAAATTTAATAATGATCTTATAAAAAGGCAGGAATCTAATTGCATATCATAAAGAAACAGAAATAATGAATTCATCTAACAGCTTTATTACTTCTGTTTCCAGTGTACGATGCGAGCGGTCGGTACTCAGCCGGCTTCTTGTGGGGCAACAATTACTGGCTAGGCTCGAGCGACCTGTGCCTTACCCTGGAAGATGCCGTCTTCTCTGTGGCCCGGCTGACGCTGGACGTTCCGCTGATCACATCGAAGACGCGGACGGTGCACGTGGGCATGTGCTTGCCGCGGTCGTGCGGGTTGTCCGACCTGCGGCTGCTGGTCGACGCCGGACTAGGACAGCGCAACGCCAGCCTGGAGACTGTGCGGTCACCGCAGCTGGACGACTACCTTTACTACACGGACGTCACGTTCATCGTCCTGGCGCTGGTTTGCGGCACCGTCCTGGCATTGATGGTGGCCGGCTCGGTGCTGGACGCGCGCAAGACGACCAAGGAAGCGGAGCCCGCGGCCTCCGACGCCGCTCCCGAGTGCGAGGAGGGCGGCAAGACGCCCATCGCGCTGGACGTGGTGCCGGCGGCTTCGAAGCAGCGGCGCCGCCCGCCACTCGGCGCTGTCCTCCTCTGCTTCAGCGTGCAGCGCAACGCGCGCGCGATCTTCGACCAGAGCGTCGGCGGCGACACGCTGGCGCCGATCCACGGCCTTCGCTTCCTCAGCATGATCTGGGTCATCCTCGGCCACTCGTGCATCGTCATCTTCAAGTATGCAGACAACACCGACTTCCGCGGCGTCGTCGAGCGCGAATTCCTCTTTCAGACTATCAGCAACGCCGCCTTCTCCGTCGACACGTTCTTCTTCATCAGCGGCCTCCTATTCTCATTCCTCTACTTCCGAACCACCGCCAAGGTTGACCTCAACAAAATCACCAGAGCCACCGGCATCAAGTCAAAGGCACTTCAATTCGTCGGATTGCTCGCCTACAGATTCAGCAGGTCAGAATAAATACACTTTAATAAATCACAATTTTACTAGTGTAAAAATCACATAAAAATATAGCTACTGTACGTAAAATATAATATTGTAGTATTTTTTATTTAATTAGAATAAAAAGCACGGGTTTTAGGATGAGAAGGTTTAATATTTATAATATTTTTTATATGCAAATTGTGCGAATTCCTTGAATTCATTTTCTAAAATTTTGGATCCGTTGCGAGCAATGAATTTTTTTAAAATATCTTACTTAATTTGACAATAAATATACTGCATAATAAAAGCGATAAAATGAAAATTCATGTGGCGTAATTCGAATTTCAGGCTCACTGCCCCGTACATGTTCGTGCTCGGCGTCGTTCAAGTGTCGATGAAGTGGTTCTATCACAAGTCGGTGTTCGAGCCTCCCACGCTGGACCACGTCAACTGCCCTCAGTACTGGTGGCGAAACTTGCTTTACATCAACACCCTTTTCCCGGTGAAGGACATGGTATGAGATCCCATTGACAATTTTAATACCTTTATAACTCGATGGCTCTGAAATCCTAGTGCATGCTCTGGAGTTGGTACCTGGCGGACGACACGCAATTCTACGTGCTGGGCGCTCTGCTCATGATGGTGGCCGTTGACCGGTTCCGTACGGCAGCCCTGGCCTTCGGCGGCCTCATGATTAGCTCGTGGTGCACGACCGCTTACATCGCATTCACCAACGACCACCAGCCCAGTCAGGATGACCCTCTCGCGCTCTTTGACAAAATCTACGACAAGCCGTGGACCCGTCTTGGTCCCTACCTCGTCGGCATGGCCACTGGCTGGCTACTCTTCTCGATCAACTGCAGACTACGCCTAGGAAAGGGAGGCGCAGCTCTTGGGTAGGTTAAAAAAATAATGGATTTACTGAGAGCCATATTACTTAAAAAATGAGAAGAGGACGAGCGTGAAACTCTTAACAAGATTAATAATATAAGAATATTGGGCAAGAATTTTTAAATATATATCTCAAATAATATGAAATTTTTTAATAAATCTCGAGTGCGAATTTTTTAATAAAATCGGATTGTCTTTATCTTAGGTGGAGCGTGTGCGCGGCAGTGATGCTGAGCCTTCTGTACGGACTGTACGACGCGCGGTTGGACGCTTTCACGTCGGCTGCTTACTCGTCGCTGAGCCACACAGCGTGGGCGCTAGGCACCGCCTGGGTGATCGTGGCCTGCAGCACCGGCCATGGCGGCTTTGTTGGTCGCCTGCTCTCCGCACCCAGCCTCTACCCCATGAGCAGGGTTACTTACTGCGCTTACCTCATTCACCCCCTCATCATTCGCATGATGGTCATGTATGTCGATAGTCCGCTCCACTTGGCTAGGACCACAGTCGTAAGTAAAACAATATATCTGAAGTTGAATAATTATTTTTTAAGTTTATTTGGGGAACAATAACAATAAAAATGTCTTATAGATGTTGCTGTTCCTGGGGCACGTCGTTCTTTCCTACCTCATCGCGTTTGCCATCTCTGTGTCGTTCGAAGCGCCTGTCGTTGCACTCTTGCGCCTCATCAGTCCAAAGAAAGAGTGATGATCTGTGATCGTTCCTTTTTAACTCATTCTTGTACATTTTGTATTGTTATTTATTGTTAGACAAACTATCTTGTATCATAAACTGTATGTATAATAAAAAAGAAGATTTTATAGCACAAGCTTGTTTTCACTTTTAACGCCAGCTGGAAAAAGAGCTGCCGCCGAATGAGGCTGACTGGTTGTTGTTTTGCTGCGGCGATTGGGGCTGTTGATTGAAAGGAGGCGTCTGCTGAGCCAGATTACCAAAAGAGAGGGCGTCGGCTGCAGCGCTGAAGAGGCCAGAGGGTGGCGATGTAGCCTGCTGTCCAAAGGTCGAGCTTCCAGACGAACCGAAAACGTGACCACCACTGCCAAACGCTGGCTGCGGGGAGCCAGATATTGAACCAAAACTTGGAGGGGCACCAAAGCCACTGGATGCTCCAAAGGCTGGGGCTGCAAAAAATTTGATTTTTTTACTATGAATTTGCAACGAGATCTAAATTTTTATCGATAGCTTTTTATTTCTGCTGGGAAAAAACAGTCATCAATAAATTTAAATTTAATTGAAGGATATTTAAAATTAAATTACCTCCTCCAAATACTGATTTTGATGGCGTGAAAGATTGGCCAAACAAAGATCCACCAGACTGACCAAAAGAGCTTCCACTAGCGTTCGCAGGAGTGCTGAAACGTTAAAAAAGTAACAAATTATTCATTTCAATTTTTTAGAACCTTTGCTCGCACGTCCCTATGCTGTTCCCCAGGTCGCAATATCAAAGCCGAATGGATAACATGGGGCATGGGGCCCAAGTGGCCGCAAAGGGGCTTAGGGCCCAAAGTGGCTATATGTCTTCCAACACCGAGGTCTTATCGTCTTATATTAAAACGCCAGAAGCCGCTGGAAAGGTGCGAAAACCAGCGAGTGGCGAGTCCTCCAAGCCCATAAAGCTATATAAGCATTTCAAGTCACTTGACTGACAGTTAAATTACCTGGCAGGCGACTGCCCAAACAAATTGGTAGCAGCTGGTGTGGCTGCTTTGGGCGAGGAGAAGGGATTTGCCTGAGGCTGCGACTGTCCAAAGAGGTTCTTGGTAGTGCTCGGGCTGCAGGCCTGCATACCTCCAAACGGATTCTGCTCCGATGCCGACGGGGTTGCTGTTCCGCCGAAAATTGAGGCAGCCGGCTTCGGCGACGACGTGAAGCTGGTGCCACCACCAAATAGACTGCCACCGGAGCCCATGCCGCCGAATAGGTTGGTTACTTGGTCTGTCGAGCCAGCAGCGGCGGTGGCGAACGAGAAGCTTGAGGCTGCGGTCGACGCTGCTGCACCGAAGACAGGGGCGCTTGAGTTCGTGGTGGCGCCAAAGACAGAAGTGCTTGAGGTGGTGGTGGTAGTAGCACCAAATACAGGAGTGCTAGAGGTGTTCGCGGTGCCGAAAGCAGGGGCGCTTGAGGTGGTGGTTCCGCCAAAAGAGGGAGTGCTCGTGGTGGTGGTTCCAAAGGCAGGGGTACTTGCAGTGGTGGCAGAGCCAAAGACTGGCGTGGCTGCGGTCATGCTGGACCCGAAAACAGACGCTGAGCCGAAAACGGAAGTTACAGAAGCAGCAGTCGTGGTGGCAGTCTGGGATGAGCCGAAAACGGGGGTGGCCGAGGCGGCGGTCGTAGTGGCAGTCTGGGCGGAGCTGAAGCGAGAGGCCGCGGCAAAGGGCGCCACCGTGATCTTAGCAGCCGTTGGCGTGGCTGTGGCTGCTGTGGTCGTCGGTGTAGGGATGCTGCCAAACAGGCCATCAACGGACGCCGAGGTGGTGCTCTCAGCCTTAGTCACCGGTGTAGACAGCAGGCCAAAGAGAGACGGCGCGCTGGAGGTTGTGGTGCTCGCAGGAGGGGCTTCAGTCGACGTCGTCACGTCTGGGGCGCTGCCAACTGATGCCTTCGTGCTCGGGGTGCCAAAGCCGAACGAGCTGGTGGTGGTTGCTGGCATGGCCGAGAAGGCGGCAATTGTGGTCGCTGTCGTGGTCGTAACAGGAGCAGGCTCGGTGGTGGTTGCCAGAGCGGCTGATTCTGAAGCCAGAGATGAGATCGAGCCAAAAATGGACGCTTTGCCAGCGGTACCAAACGCGAAAGTTGAAGAAGTGGATGTGCTGGACGTGAACGAGGGGAACGAGAACTTTGGAGAAACGGTTGCACTGGTCGCGGGGGTCGAGCTCGTGGTGTTGCTCGAGAACAGATTTCCCCCAGAGAAAAGAGCTGGCTTTGGTGCCAAAATGGGTGTCGAGAAAACAGAAGAAGCAGCTGAGATGGTGGTTGGAGTGGCCAGCAGCGGCTGCGAGAACTTTGAAGTCCCTGTTATGGGAGGTGCTGTCGGCGAGCTTTGCAGAATGGATGTCAAAGTTATTGACTCCTGGCCTGTTTGTTCTTTGCCTGCAATCAGAAAAATATCAGTATATTTAAAATCGTATTTTAAAAATATTTCAGCAAATATCTGACTAAAACACAATAACAAAATTAGTTACTTGCCTTTGATCTCCACAACTTTTTGCTTCTCGTCAAGGCCTCCATCAGTCGCAACAACCTCCACATCAAGTTTAGATGGCGTCTTATTCACAAGTTCAACAGGAGCAGCAACACCACTTGGCTTGGGATCTTTGGCTCCAAACAAAAATTCTGACGGCTTGCTTTCAGACGTGAAAGAGAACGGCTTAGGAGTGGAGGAAAATGAAAAAGCCGCAGGTGGATTAGAAGCGGCAATAACCGCAGGTTTGGCGACGTCCGCTTTCAGGAAGCTGTTTGAGACCGTCGGTTGTGCTGCTGCCTGGGACACTCTCGTGATCGTCAGTGCAGGCGACAAGTTATAGTTCAGCTTAACTTCTAGAGGAGCAGCTTGAGCGACCATCTGTGATTTGGCCGCCAGCAACGGCTGCGCCTTTGCTTCGCGTGGTTCAAACTTGAGTGGAGAAATTGGCCGAAGAGGCGAGACAGGTTTGACTGGCGAAGGTGCCGGCGTCGGCAGCTTCCTCTTCACCAGCGAAATCGGTCTGTCCTTCAAGAATGAGCTGAGACGCAGCTCTTGCTCCCTGCTCAAGGTCGGCTCTAGTTTATTGGCAACGTTTGGAAGGGCCGCTGACAAGCTGGACAAGTCTAACAGGGATGGCGCATGAAGACCGGCCTGGCAAAAAATACAAAAATAAAAACTAATTACATAAATATTATGAATTGTGAACAATTGTGCATAAACCGTGCAACTGAAAGTAAAAATCGATGTTATTCAAATAAAACAATAATTTTTGGATTAAGAGATGTTACCTTTGCTTCCATGCTATCGAGCCGGGCATTCAAATTGACGATGCACTTTCGTTGCATGATCAGGGTCTGGTGCAAGGCCATATTAGAGCTGGGCTTAAATGGGGTAGCGTCAAGAGCCAGGTTCATCATAGTCATGGCTTGGCTCGTCTGGCTCTCAATGTACTGCATGCGCGTCGCGATTTCCTGTTTCAGCGCCTGTGTTGTTGGGTCCAGAGGTCTGGTGCGTGCTACTTGGATGTATCCTGGGTCTGCCCTCTGCTCGTGTCGTGTGCGAATTTCCTCAAATTTGCGAATCGACTTAAGATTTGCATTGTTCAGATCGTTCATCTGCTGGCTGAAGTTGTTAGACAATTGTTGCAGCTCGACTAGCTTCTCTTCTGCAGAATTAAGAGTGCTTGCAATCACATCTGAGTCTGTACGTGAGCCAACCTGTATTTAAGAAACGGAAATTAAAAAACACCAAGTTACCATTTTTTTAAATAAAAATTGCATATTAGAAATAAGAAATGGAAATTCTATGAAAGAATATAGTCAATTTCTCGTTTCAAATAAGCAAAAGCATAATGAATAATTGTTTTTATTTACCGTGAAATCACGATCAGTGCTCTGTTTGAGTGAGGTAGCAATCTCCTCTTTGAACTGGCGCATAATGGCACTACTGGCTGCAAGAAACGCCTCCTCACTCATCGCTTGCTCAGGTACTACTTCTTTGACAACTTTGACCTCCGGCGCAGGCTGAACAGGAGGAGGCTCTTTTGAGGTCAAATCTAGAGCTGGTGGAGGCACCGTATACAGCGCAGTTGAGGCTGCACTTGGTTTGACAGGAGCAGAAGCAGGAGGTTGGCTTGTTACTTGAAGGCTAGCCGAGAATGGAGCAGCGCTTGTAGCTTGAGTAGCAGATAGTTGATCGTAGAACATTTTTGGAGGTGTTGCCATTGAGGGCTGAGCTGCTGACACTTTCCCAAAGGAACTGCAAACATACAAACAATTAAGCAAGTTTTTACAATAACTAAGGTTCAAGGACCAAGAAAGCAAAAGAAAAATCCCTGTGGTTTCAGTTTATCAATATAAATAATGAAGATTGGTTATGGTTTTGAAGGGAGAACAATTATTTTTTGTGATGGTGGGACATCTGATTGTGAGTGTTGCTAAACAGTAAAAAAAGCATTTTGTGATATTATCTTATCTGCAATTAATTCACTCTTAGCTGTTCATTCCTGATGTGTGTGTCTAGAGTTTAATACTACTTAGATATCTGCAAATACACAGTAAGTGCTACATGATCAAATAAGTTACCTGTCCCCCGCATTTTTTGGAAAAGTTAAATTCAAAAAATAACACTTAATCGTTAATTTGTGACTTTGACCTGTACTATATTTGTACTGTATTTGTATTATGACATGATGAGAATAAACAAGAATAAATTACAAGGCAAGGCTTTCTGAATACCCCAATCTTTCCAACAATTTTAACAATCTAGAATAACAATTAATATTTCAGGGCGTAGAGCGAAAATAATTAGGATATATTTATGGATTAATGCTTCGCCAGCACCCTGGCTATTATGTATAGTCTGTTATGGGCAATTAATTTAAATATTTAACTGAAATTACAGGCGATTTCAAGAGTAACTAGGACCTTGAGCAACAATCTTGCCGCAAAGGGAAAGACTCGTGGGAGTATCCCAATTTTACTTTTGAACGAAAGAAGATGAGGGGGAGGGAGTTTATTTTATTGATAGGGCTATCCACCTTTCCTGACGGCTTGTTACATGCTTAAGTTAAAAAAAGCAAGCTGTTATAATTCGTGTTATTTTCATACTATTCTTTAAATGCTATTGACCGTGTACTTACATTGATGGTTGTGGTTTTGGCTGTTCTTTCGCAGGCTCTGGCGCTTTTCTACAATACAATAAAAAACAGTATTAAATTCAAGATTTCCATTAGTCAGTTAAATTATACATACTGGACAACGGGAGATGGTGCAGCAGCAGGAGTGGATGCAGTAAAAAGACCAGGCAGAGGTTGAGCCTCAGCAAGTTGGCAGATTTCAGTAGCACCTGGCTTGAGATTAAGAGCGTGAAAGGCACACAGCGTTCCACAGTGTGACAGAAGCAGCAAGATGGGCATGTGAGGCAACTGCGCCTCTTCCCAAATCAGCTGGCAGGTGGCAGTCGTGCAGAAAGCCATGCCAAGGGGGAAGGTGTCAGCGCAGTTGTCGAGGGGAAGCTCAGCCCTGGCAGAGTCTTCTAAGGTCCACTGCTGCCAGACAGACGCCTCTTTTTGCCCCAGCAGTCCAACCTCCGCGCCGTTGGCCGAGGCGACCATTAGCACTCCCCAGTGGCTGACCATGTTCAGGTAGAACTGATTTTGACGCAGGTCTCCTGACGAGTAGCAAACGTCATCAAAGTCTTGAGCAGTGACAGGTCCGTTTTTAGGAGTGTTCACCACGCACAAACCTGCAAATTGGGAATGTTTAAAAATAAAAGTCTGTCTCTTCAGAAAAAAACCAAACTCAATCTCTGGTCATCAGCTCCCCCAAGTCTGAAAACGACGCCAAACTGGAAGCTTGAGAGCCAGACAACGGAAACCGCCTCTGGTGATGGTCCCAACCCTTCTGGAGGCCCGACAGTCTTCACTGGTCGCAGGTCTGGCATGAATTGAGAAAGCCGACCATCCCTGGTGGCAGCTACAAGTTGTTTCCCCTTTGGACTCCAAGCCACGCAAGCTGCGCCGGCAGCCACAGTGTTGATCAGCCCTATGGTTGAAGGCCCTTTGACCTAGAAAAATTTTAAGTCACAAATATTTTGAGGCTGCATTTGAATCAATTTCAATTGGTATTAACATTAATAAACAAAATTTAATTAGTTTAAATTATTTGATCAAACTTAACATTGCTATGTAAAATAGTATTTTTCATGTAATTCATGTAAAGAGTGAATATTATCTTTATATTAGCCTGAAAAAAGTTAAAAGAGACAATTTTAAGAAAAAAAATCAATCACAATGAAGTTTTAATATTTTACTAACCTCAAACGACGATACTTGGCCGTCAGACAGGCAGACACAAAATGTCCCGGGATTGACGGGATTCCAGGCGAAATCAGCCACGGTTTGACCCCCACCAGAAGCCAGCACAATGTGACCAGACGGCGTTAGCGTGGATGCGGTGAGGAAGTTGGAGACCTGGTAGATGAGAGCTCGAGGCTGGCCATCGTGGGCGCCCAACACTACGGCTAACAGAGTGTCGTCGCAATTGATGTGGAGCATCTTCAGGGATCCATCGATGGACACTTCCCGACACGGAACATTGGCATTTGACTCGCCAGCTTCCACAAGACTCTTGAGTTCATACACTGCCAGAAAGAGAATTCATATAAAAACAATAAATATTATTTATCGTTATTCACGTCACACCTTTGAATCCATTTGGCGTGCCGGCGAATACGAGGCCACATCGACTTGCTGTTGCGATCACAGCTAGCTGGGATGAAACGTCCGGCCAGGCACCATTGAAAACTTTGGTTTTGGCTGCAGACTTAAAGCGGAAATCCTAAAAACAAAGAACGAAGTACATTTATGATAGCTATTGTATATTATAATTTAGTTTATTTAGGGAGCACACCATTCAGTATGATGACAGCGATCAAATGTCTAGTGACACTTTTTTTCTTAAAATTGTTATCTATTATAAATTTTGAATGACATTCCATTCATGACAGAGTGCGCAGTCAAATTAAATTACATATATAACCTAAAGTGTGTCACTTAACTTTTGAAAGAAGACATTCGAAATTATTATTATCCAGAGAAAAAAATTTTGCGGTCCAACCGCTCAAACCTGAACATCGATGCAACTTTCAGCTGTCATTTTACTGATATTTCGTGCTGTTTTGGAGCTGACACTAAAAGATGGTATATTCTAAGATTTAGAACTTCCGTTTAGTTAATTCTTCTCTTCTGATTGACACAAAATTACAAATTTAATGTTTGTAAATAAAGATGCCCATGCCTGCTAAACATTAAGAAGCGCAGACCACGCCTCCTCGATTAACTGCGGCAACTTAACAAAATATCTCTCATCAACTGAACTTTTAAAAAACAATTTAAAATTTTATGTAGTTTAGAAGAGAAAACTTTTATGTTTTTCAAAATTATAATATGAATAAATCGATTGAATTAAGAATGCAAAAAGGTTTCTAAAACATAATAATATTATTTTTTTGCAGCTGGTTGGTGTAAGTAAGCGTTTGAATATCGCACAGCGGTGATTGGTTGTAATGTGAGCAAAATAAATTTTGTAAATAAGGCAGCAACCAGCAATAATTGGCTACAAGCAAAGTGTGGGAACGGGAACCAGGCCTCTTTACGAAAAAGAGCCAAAAGAGGATGATGTCTATGCGTCGCCTGACCGTACCACCACTCTGAATCGACCACTTGTTGCGCCCAGAGCACTGACCTGCTCTTCAAGGGTCACGTGCTCGCTGCCCTCTCTGCCGCATCTCTTGGATTGCTCCAGGCCACCGCCTCATTTTCATTTTCAGTCAAGAGTAAGACAGTCTCTCAACGTCTCAACATGATCTTTCGTCTCTTCCGCACGCCGGCCGCCTCGGAGGACCGCCTGGCCTCTTGGCTGGCAACCCTGAGGAAGGTCTCTCCGGACCTGTCCTCTGTGGATGCGGAGTTGTCGTTCTACGTTCAGCTCGAGACTGACGAGGCCCTTGATGACATCCAACTTGGTCGTCTTCTTTGGCTACTGGCAGACCCTGATGCACCATTATTACTGACAAATTCTTCGGTGCTGCCTCCAGAGACGGTAGATTCGATTTTGATTGAGATCGGCCCACGTCTTAATTTTTCTACGGCCTTTTCGACCAACGCTGTCTCGATTTGCAAAGCTGTCGGCCTCCCTGTTGTCAGACTGGAGGTTGCCACCCGGTACCTCCTAAAATGGCCCCAAAAAGCCGACAGAAAAGTGGAGCAGCAGGTATATTTATCATTTACATAGTAATTACTGCCGTATTAGCTAGGTAATTATTTTCGTCACCATATAATTTCGTGATTTGTGAGCAAGGCTAACCATAAGTAAAGTGGTCATTTTTTCCCCTTTTTTTCAAGGAAACATTTAAATTTGTGTACGCTTAACATCAATGGCTGTATAGATTTCATGTTTTTCTTTATTATTTATATTATATAAATAAACATTATATTTATAATATATAAATAAACACATTAAAAGTCTTCGTTCATTTTATATCATAGAGGGGAGTCCGAAACTCACCATTTTAATATAAAAATATTAGCTTGTCATAATTAGTTATATAATTAAAAATGAGATCACAATCAGGATGCTGTTTGTTTATCGGGCTCTATTTCCATCTTGTTTGTTATGCAAGTATGTCAATACAACGTACATTTTTAAATCCATGGTTTATCTGTGTAAAGAATAGCAGAGAATTAATTATTGCTACTTATCCGATAACCTAGATTGATTTTGCTTTGGCTGGAAAAAAATTCTTTATTTTAATCAAGCCGTCTTTCAGTTGTTAAGTTCGCTGCACGACCGCATGACTGAATGCCGCTACCTGAAGCCCCTCACCTCGTTTGACCTTGACGTGAAGCCGCAGCCGTGGTTTGAAGTCGACGTGTTGGGCAGGGGTCAAGATGCTCTGAAAGAGGTCGACAAGAAGTTAGGTGCGTGCCGGCACTCTTTCAAAATAGCGGCCTCATTGGCTAGTTAATTGTGTTAATTGCGTGTCATCAGGCTTGGCCTTTGACATGTGGGATCTTCAGTTCTATTACGAACTGTTCAGCCAGCGGCTCAAGCGAAACCCGACATCAGTCGAGTGTTTCGATTTGGCCCAGTCCAACAGCGAGCACAGCAGGCATTGGTTTTTCAAAGGGGCGGTCACCCTTGACGGAGTTCCGCAGAAAGACAACCTGTTTGATTTGGTCATTCGAACTCAAGATCATTCCAATCAAAACAACATAATCAAATTCAACGATAACTCTAGTGCCATCAGGGGCTTCGAGGTACAAAATCTCATTTCATTTGGGATGTTGGCAAATTACAATGTTCAACTCAGGTGACTGCATTGCGCCCAACTGATCCTACTCGCCCAAGCCCTTTCAAAGTTCACCCGCGCCACCTTCAACACGTCGTCTTTACCGCCGAGACTCACAATTTCCCGACAGGGGTTGCCCCATTCAGTGGAGCCACGACGGGCACTGGCGGGCGTTTGCGAGATGTGCACGCCGTCGGCAGAGGCGGCCACTATATTGCAGGCACTGCAGGCTACAGTTTTGGAGCGCTCCACATTCCAGGTTCGTTCGATTAAATCGATTTTGTAGTATTTCTTGAAGACGCATGATGCAGGTTACAAGCTTCCTTGGGAGGATGAGTCCCTGCACTACCCGCCAAACTTCGCCCATCCTTTGGAAATCGCCGTGGAGGCCAGCAATGGTGCTTCAGACTATGGAAACAAGTTTGGCGAGCCGGTCGTGTGCGGCTTCACCAGGTCCTTCGGCCTCGTCTTGCCAGACGGTGAGAGGAGGGAATATGTCAAGCCCATTATGTTCAGCGGTGGAATTGGTGCCTTGGATCACGACCAAGTGGTGAAGCAAGCTCCTGAGAAAGGTTAATTTCTTATTGAGAAATGAAAAGCCTTTTTTTATCTGATACATCTTCTGATTATTTCAGGAATGGAAGTTGTGAAAGTCGGCGGCCCTGTTTACAGAATTGGAGTTGGTGGTGGAGCTGCCAGCTCTGTGGAGGTATTTCTTTTGAGGCTAGATATTTTAAATAACAGAAAAACTTTGTCCCATGTCATGTCTCTCCACACAAAAAAAGAAATTTAAAATTGATATGAATAAAAGCACTGCTGAAGTACTGAAAGGCGCCAGGAGTTGCTTTTGATGCGCTATTTTAAAAATCATTTTCATGCAAAGGCGTTACAATTCAGATTTTATCATTAAAACTTTAGTAGTTAAAACTTTAACGTTTGAATCGATGCATACATCTTTCTCCTATGCGTTGTATGTGGCCCTCCTTGTACAATGAAGAAAATTGAATGAGAAATAATTTGCGATTTTTAATCAAACGATCGTCCTCAGGTTCAAGGTGACAATAGTGCAGAACTAGATTTTGGCGCTGTGCAACGTGGTGATGCCGAAATGGAGCAAAAACTCCACAGGGTCATCCGTGCTTGCCTTGAGTCGCCGCAGGGCAACCCCATCTGCAGCATTCACGACCAAGGGGCTGGAGGCAACGGGAATGTTTTGAAAGAGCTTGTGGAGCCTGCCGGCGCCGTGATTTACGCTGATCGCTTCCAGCTGGGTGATCCTACTATCAGCACTTTGGAATTGTGGGGTGCTGAATACCAAGAGAGTGACGCCCTTCTTTGCAAGCCAGGTAAACAAAAATAAATTAATAAAAAAATCAGCAGATATTAGGGATGCTTTTTAAATAATGAGTGATTATTTGATTATTTTAATCACAGGAAAGGACGCGGAATTGCTGCGAGCTGTGGCTAAACGAGAAAAGTGTCCAGTTGATTTTGTTGGAAGTGTGACAGGCGATGGACAAGTGAAGCTCATTGAAGCCGGCGCAGCTTCTGATGCCAAATTGCCGGTGGACCTCGACCTCGCCCTGGTGCTGGGCAAAATGCCGCCAAAGAATTTCGACCTGCGGAGGGCCAACTGGGCTCAACCTCCACTTAAGCTGCCTCTGGGTCTTACGGTTGAGCAGGCTATGGAGAGGGTGCTTCGTCTCCCCAGCGTCGCCAGCAAGCGCTGGCTGACCAACAAGGTATGTCTTGATTTTAGCTGAAGAATGCCACATAATTATTTTTTCGCAGGTTGACCGCAGCGTGACAGGTCTCGTCGCTCAGCAGCAGTGCGTCGGTCCGCTTCAGGCTCCTCTCGCAGACGCGGCAGTCATCGCCCTGAGCTACTTTGGACACGAGGGAGCTGCCACCTCAATTGGAGAGCAGCCAATCAAGGGCCTGGTGGACGCAGCGCGTGGAGCCAGGATGACCGTGGCCGAGGCGCTGAGCAACCTGGCAACCACAGTCATCAGCGATCTGCGAGACGTCAAGTGCAGTGGCAACTGGATGTGGGCCGCCAAGCTGCCAGGAGAGGGGGCTGCCCTGTGGGACGCCTGTGCAGCCATGAGCGACGTAATGGCACAACTTGGCGTTGCTGTTGATGGAGGCAAAGACTCGCTATCTATGGCAGCAAGGGTTGAAGGAAAAACTGTCAAGGTGCGTGCAGGGATTTGTATAAACTACTTCTATTTTTCTTAATTAAAAAAGATTCTCGGACTATACTAAGGGATGCTACTCAATGCAACGCAGACCATTCAAGAAATCATCAAAAGCCAAACGTTAAGCAAATTTTCTAAAACATTTTAAGCGAGTGCCAAAATGTCCCAGAAAAAACTCAAAACATTCATTGTAGCCAAACACCCATGACTAGGACAGCCATTTCGGGTATTAAACCCTCGTCAGCTAGCCTTTGGTGCAGCGAGTCTCTCACCTCACGGAAAGCGAACATCTCTGTTGCGTCAATCTCCAACACTAACTCAACCAGGTTTTAAGCTGGCAGCTTGCATCGGACAAAAACGCGTGGCGTTCAATTCAAACAATTTCTCGAATAGTATAAATCGTTGCAGGAGTTCTAACACGGAATTTAAAGAAAAATACGCGACCTAATGCAAGAGAGCATCAATCTCTCCAATGCAAAGGATTTTTGCTCAATACAAAACGAAAAAATTCCAGGAATATTTGTTCTACTTCTATTTTGAAAACATTTAAACACTTTTTAGCGTTTAATTAAAACTCTAACTGCAGAAATAATGAAATTCAAACTAACATGCTTGCTCTTCCATGCGCAGAGTTGTTGAGGATGGGTGGCCAATTTGAGAGGAAAAACTGAATTCTCCTCTTCTATTTCACTTATATAGCCACTCATCTTTTGTCAACTCCGCGCAGAGTAAATATAAGCCATTAAGTATATTATATAGTTTTTGCATATAATTTCCTGCGTATTTTTAAAATATTTTAAACTACATGCGTTGGCTTAGGCTCCAGGAACGTTGGTGGTATCATGCTACGCTCCTTGCCCTGATGTTCGCAAAGTGGCCACTCCTGATCTGAAACTACCCGGAGAGGATGCTTTGCTGTATGTTGATTTGAGTGGTGGAAAGTGTCGACTTGGTGGCTCTGCCTTGGCGCAGTGCTACGGCCAAATTGGAAACGAATCTCCAGATTTGAATGATGCGAAATTGTTTGTCAGCGCCTTCGAAGCTATCCAGGTAAGTTTTTATGTTCACTTTGAGCACTAGATGCTGATGATTTATTTTTCAGCATTTGGTTAAGTGCGGCATTGTGGTTGCGGGGCATGATATCAGTGACGGAGGTCTGCTGGTGGCTGCCGTTGAGATGGCCATTGGAGGCTGTTGTGGGCTACAGCTAAACGTTGACAGCAAACCTGCAGATCCCTCGCTAGCAGTGCTGTTTGCTGAGGAAGTCGGCTGGGTGCTTGAGGTGGCCGCCATCAATCGAGAAGCAGCCCTCGCCACATTCCGAAGCAGGGGAGTGCCCTGCCATGTGATAGGGTCTTCCACGAAAAACAGGACTATCAACGTTAACCTGAACAGCACCAACCTACTGCACACCAGCCTGTCCAACCTCATTAAGCTTTGGGAGGAGACTTCCTATCAGCTGGAGCTGCGACAGGCCAACAACAAATGCGTCGAAGAAGAATTTGAGGTTTTGGTATCAGGAGAAACGCTGCCAGAGCAGATCGCTGGATTTGATTGGGTCAGCCGCCCTCAACTAATCTCAAAAAGCATTCCAGTCGCCGTACTCCGGGAAGAAGGTGTCAACGGTGATAGAGAGATGGCTGCTGCCCTGGTCACAGCTGGGTTTGAGGTACTCTTATTAAACAGTTCTGCACCAAAAAGCTTTTTCCGTTTTACGATTTTTCAGAAAAGTTATGTATACAATATCAGTTAACAACTCAGATTTCTTATCAAAATATCGATTCCCAAGACATATTGTGATTTTGATTTTCTACTTAAAGACCTTTTTAATTTTCTAGGTTTGGGATGTCACAGTGTCTGACCTGCTGGCTGGAAGTTCCCTGAGTGCATTCAGAGGGGTTATTTTCCCAGGTGGATTCAGTTATGCTGACGTTCTTGGCTCCGCCAAGGGATGGGCCGCTGCCCTGAGATTCCATCCCTCCGCAGCAGCCCAGCTTGACGATTTCTTCAATCGTCCAAACACCTTCAGCCTGGGCGTCTGTAATGGCTGCCAGCTAATGGCTCTGCTTGGATGGTGTGGAAAGGGAGTCGCACTCAAACGAAACAAGTCTGAACGCTTTGAGGTGAGTTTCAAGTTGGCTAAAGGCTCATGAAACATCATGTTCATACGGTTGATTAGGGATTTTTTATCTATCAGCTGGCAGTTTAATTTGACATTCATTCTCAACATGGATTTTAAAATATTTCGCAAATATTTCTCGCCTTTAACCATTTTAAATTTTTTGTAAGGAAAGAATGGTTAGTTAAAAATTGTCAAATAATTTCAGTAATTCTCGACAGCTATGATTGAGCATTTTTTTATTCTTAGGAATTAGAATTAATTTCAGCAATTAAATTTAGGCCTCAACTAGCCAAATAATGTCTCATAAATTGTAATTCAAATTAACTGTTAGGGTGAAACTATCTGAAATACCCAATTTGTTGCAGAGCCGTTTCTGCGCCATTCGAGTCGAGAAGGGAGCCTCTAAAGTGTGGTTGAAGGACATGGAAGGCAGCGTCTTGGGTGCGTGGGTGGCGCACGGAGAGGGCCTCCTCGCCGGAGTAGCTGATGACCGCGTCGCCTTGCGATATGTTGGACCAGACAGCCGGCCCACGCAGGCTTACCCATTTAACCCGAATGGCAGCCCTAACGCCACAGCGGGCATTGCCTCTGCTGACGGTCGCCACTTGGCGATGATGCCCCACCCTGAGCGCTGCGTGCGCCCCTGGCACTTGCCCTTCAAGCCCAGCCAGTGGAGCCAGCTCGACACTGCACCCTGGCAGAAACTTTTTGACAACGCGTACCTCTGGGCAAGCGGACAAAGTCCTGCTTGATTTTATTCTGTGATGGGAAAATCAAAATTTTTTATAATTCTCTTAATGATGATTGATAGAAGCCATATTTTTTACGGTTTAAAGGAAAAGATTTTTGTCAAAACATTTTTTAAAATAAAAATATTTTAGAGGTGTATTTTGAGATAACATGGTTTTTAATTTGTTATCACAATGGTATATTATTATAACAGAAATATTAAAAGAATATCAAAATAAACCAACACAAGAGTAGTTTTTTTCCAAGATATGACCCATTACTCTTTTTCATTGTATTTCACAACTCCTTTTTCAATCATCTCAGGAATTTCAACAGCTAGCCATGGACCCAACTGTGAGATGCCAAAATTAGTCTAGAGTTTAACCCTGAATTAATATTAATTTCTTACCCCTAGAGCCATCGCATGAGCAATTCCAAATTTGGGAACATTTCTTGCCCAAAGAGGCTTAAAATGATCGGTCAGGCAAATTTTTCCTCCACGGTACATTTTTGCTGTTTTCCCATCTAATTCAGGAAGCGCAATTTCTGGAGCAGTCGTGGGATACGTTACTGGAATCTGAATTTTACATAAATTTTTATTTAATTAGCAATTGACAAAAATTGAAGGGTTTGCAACTCACGTCAAATTCGACGTCAAACTCGTATTTCAGCATGTCCTGGACGTGCCAGCACTTTCCAAACCACTTAGTGCCTTCCTTATTAGACTCTAGTCGAAACCAATCATTGTCGGCAGACTTGTTGTTCTGCACGTACTGTAAACCAAATATCGAATTTTTGACAGCTGGAAACTTGTTGCAGTGAAAGTTTTATTATTTACCCACCTGAATTAGCGATTGATATTCTTCCTTTAGCCTTTGAACCCAGAGATCTTTGTCCCTCGGGCCTGCTTTAGTTTTCAGCAGAGGGATTTTTGATAGGGTTTTTTTCGTACTTTCATCAACCATCCTACCGACGGAACCTTTAACACAACAGACCACAAATTAGAAATCACTATAGATGGTGCACACTCGGCACTAGTCCTGTTCCTGTGCTCAGTGTGCTCTTTAAACAGGGAAACGTGTTGGCACACATGCGCATTGTGCGGACTATTCTGCTTTGCTTAACTTCGCTGTTGGCTGTTGTTTTTCTTTTTATTTTTATCAGTAGGGGGAGAAACATACAAAATCAAATTTTAATTTGGGTTTTTTATTAAGCTGTTCTTAATGTATAAAAACAATAGATGAAAATAATAATCATACAGCTTTGACTACGTGTAGAATGATGGCAAAAATGAAGAATCAATATGATTAACTTCAAGAGTTTTAGTTTTTTTAGGTTAGTTGGCAGCATTCTGTGTTTTGATGTGTTCCACGCCCATGGCCCATTCCCTTTCCACCCACCTTTTGACAGCATCCATTCTGAAAATGAAAATTGTGTATGTATTTACGTGATCTATCTGACGAGCATTTCTGTTGCAATTTTATCGTTTAAGGGCCGCAATTAACGGCCATTTACTCTCGAAAAAATCTCGGAGTATATTTAAGTCACAATCCACAAACAAATGGACGAACAGGTCAACCTGGAGCAATTTTTGCTACCCAACTTTGCTGGCATGGACAGCGATCTTGACTTGGGTTTGTACAAAATTTGCATTTCAAATTTTAACATCTTCAATTAGATATGACGTAATATATGATATTTTATTAACCATACTAATTTTTTTCTTATCGCTTCCTTTCGATTTCATTAATTTAATGATGTCTCGGCCACATAGTGCAACGTAGCAATCATGTTCTCCATTCTGCTCTTGTTTCCGGCTTCTATGTATATTATTGTTGACATCCTGTGCTCACATGGTTAAAAGTTTATTGCTTAAATTAAAATCAATTCATCAATTACCTAAACTTTTATTTTTTGTTGCATTAAAACTTAATATATTGTGAGATTTGTGTATTAATAACAATTTTACACATTGTTAGCATACAATAATTTATTTAAATATTTTATAATATATTATGTATATGACTGTAACTAATAATATACATAATGGTTTTAAAAAATTGTATTTCAAGTTTACATAATAATTAATATATCTATAAACATATCATACATATAGACAAATGAAAAAAATATTTAAAAACTAAAATAATGCTTTCAGGTCTCTCCGGTTTCTCGGACATGCCAGATATTGATAATTTCCCTCCGTCATTGAGTGATGATCTGGAGGTAAACTGAACAGTTTTTTTTTTAAAATTGGTCAGTCATTAATCCCTTTTGTCTAGCTTCAAGTGGGAGTGGATGTCGAGGAAGATTACCTTTTCAGTGATGGAATTTTGAATTTGGACAAGATCCCACTGGAATGGGCTCCAGATAAAATCTCTTTGTCAAGAAATAACATGCAAATAAGTGTGAAAAATGAACCGGGTACGCCACCAAGTCCAACCGGCAGCTCTGATAGCGGCTGCTCTGATAGTGGCTGCTGGCCCAAGACTGAAACTGAAACGCCGCCAGTTTCTCCCCCCAGAGTGGTTGTACCAAAATTCCAATCAGTTGTGATGCTGCCTCAAATGAATTTTGTGCCAGTTAATGGTCAGTTTGTTGCATCTGTCATTCCTGTAAGCTTTGAAAATTATAATCGCGTAAATTGCAGGGCGATCAAAGACAGCCAAGAGGATACAACCAAAACCTGCCGAGGACATAAAGGCGAGACCCATAAAAATAGGTACAGCCATCACATTTTAAACTCTCATCAGAAAACCAAAACCAAGAACATATTTTGCAGAGTGGATACCTGGTCAAGAAACTGTAACCTCAACAACAGATATGCGACTCCTCAAGAAGCACCAGCGCATGATCAAAAACAGAGAATCAGCTTGCCAGTCTCGGAAGAAGAAAAAAGAGTACTTGAACGCGCTGGAGACACGGATAAACAACCTTCTGATGGAAAACAAACAGCTCAGGTGCGAGAATGAAGAGCTGAAGGCGCGACTGGCAAAGCAAGAGGTGCCCCGCGGCAAAAAGGGCGTGATCACCCTTTGCGCTTGTCTCATGCTGGTCGCCTTCAACCCTCTCTCTGTCTTCCAACCATCTGATCTGCCAGACCCTGTTGTCCAACATCCAATCAGAAGTCCCGCTGGTCGCTCTTTGCTTTGGATGGGCGACAGCAAGCCCAAGGCGCTCCCCCGTTGCCCTGTTGCAATAAATCAGACTGAATCGGTAAGTTTCACAGGTTATTTTAAATAATTGGTTGATCCTACAAAAAGTTTAAAAAATAGGAAATTTATCTAGTTGTCAAAGAGTGACTCAATTTTTCTGGATATCCTTGTTTTTTTCATGGCCTCTACAGGAAAAAATAATTGGTGTATTGGACAAGAAATTTTGATTTAAGTAATGATATGAAAAATCAACTGTCAGCAGAAATGCAGCTTCCTTGGTGTGTACAAAATATTTCAACATTAAGGTACAGTAGAAATCTAGAAATACAGAAAAATAAACAGCTTGCTATACAGCTACACACCAAGTAAGCTGCATTTTTGTTTCTTCTGACAATTATGACAACCTCGCGTGCTTCCTCATTTGCATTTATCAAGGATTAAAAAATCAACCTTGATGTCAATTTTTTAACCATAAATCAGGCAAAAAGGGTTAGGTTTTCCAGATCTGTTGTGTCGTTTGGTCATGAATTTAACTTCACGGAATATAAGAAAAAAAGTAAATGGCAGCCTACTAGAGATCTTGCCAGCAAATTAGGTCGAGATACTGTATTTCCTGAACAAGAAAATTTTTTTGAACAAGTTTATCTGGTATTGTTTTACAATACCTTACTTCTTTTGTTTGTCACACAAGGACAATGCCTAAAAATACTAAAAATCCTGACTAGAATTCTCCATTTATTTTTCTATCAATTACATATATTTTCAACTTTTTCCACCAAAACTATTTTTCCTAAATAAGTGCCCTTCTAAAATAAATGACAGAAGGTATACCTACCAAATTATTGTTAATAGCATGAAACACAGCTTTAACAGCAAGCCGTTTTGTATGTATTGACTTCTGCGCTGCAAAAATGCACAAATTGACAAGGCTAAACCTTGTTCTGACCAAAAAAAAAAAAAAAAAAAAAATCTAGTTAGAGCAACAGACCAGTCAAAATCTCAATTATTACTTTATGATTTAAAACCAATAACCAAAGTTGTTGCCATGCTCGAAAAACCAACTGCCATTTCTACGCAGAAAAAGAAAGAACCACAATTTATATTAAATTTGCATTGTATATTCCACAGTTAATTTTAAGTTATCTTTTTTTCTAAATAATGTAATAACTTAAATATAAATCGAAGTACTTGCCACATCATAAAAAGCATAGCAAATTTTATACAAATAACCTACTCAGTAAAGTGGGTTATTCATCAGATTGTCGTCAAAAATCACACTTAAAACATCTTTTTGCAGGATCGTCTAAATTCGCAGCTTCGCGGCTGCTTCTCAACAAACTCGAGCAGGGTTGAGCGTGTACCAAGACCTGCAGCAAAGAAGAAACTGCGCAAGAGCAGTGCATTAGCTCTTTACGGACCTCACGAGGCATTGTTTGACGCAATCGGGCGTCGTGATGACTTTTTCTATGTGTTCAGCACAGAGCACGTGTTGCGAGCTGCCAAGGCGCACAACGTCAGTTCCAGACCCAAAGTGGCCCTGGTGTTGCCCACAGTGAACGCGTCTGTGCCCAGTCATAAGGTAGCCCTGCTGCAAGTGGAGTGCGAAGTCATCGACACTAGGGCGTTCGCGGTAGACCAACGTCTCATGCCCAACGCGACCGCAACTGCTCGCCGCTGGAGGCGGGACTTCTTCGGCCACAATTGAACTCTAGTCGGCACCTTGTTATATGATAATGAATTTTATTGCACCGCATTCATGTCCTCTGTTGGAAAAAAAATTATTGGTCATTGACTGGCTCTTCTAGTACCTTCGATATTAAACGTGTATTGGCTCACTTAAAATAATTAAATTTGTTCTACTTGCATAACTTATTTATTGAAGTTTTTGCTTACATTTTTACAACTTTATTCGGATCAAAATAATATTATAATGTGACTAGAGGCCTCGGCCAGCGGCACTGCGCCGCGCTACCTGGCAATTTTTAGATCACGTTGGCAGCAGACGTTGAAAAAGAGTCAAAAATTGAAAAGTGCTGGAGAAAACATGTCTTCCGGACTTTTGAGCCGTTAAGCGCTATCAAACTTCAAGTTTAAATTAATGAAAATGGCCAGTCGCTGCTGCCGGGCAGGAAATTTGGCCAAGCCGATCCCTTAAATCTCGCGGTTGGGACCTCTAATTATGACAAATTTCTATTGGTATAGTGTCATTCAATGCGATTAGTTGGTTCTTCGGTAATCTTAATTGGGAATATCCATGAATTTAGATTTTTAATACTAAATAACTATAGCCGAATAATATCATTTATCGTTCATCTAAACTTGGAAATTATTAGGGAATTGAAAAAGGAAAAATTAGAATTTTTCCATTCTTTAATAATTACGTTTATGCTCTCAGAATTAAATATCTAACGTTATTGTCATTGAATTTATATTTTATTATTTTAATAAGCTTTATGTACTGCTTCTACCTTGCAGCTATAGCTTTTTGTTAAATTAATAGCGTTAATAGCTGTCAATCTGCACCTCCACAAGTGTTTCTCCTGGGTCGCTTCCCGCGCAAATCCGGTTCTACCGGTTATTGGTCCAAATAGCACTTATTAAAACCGCGAGAGGTCACCACATTACAAAACATCACAGTAAAACATTGTCAGTCGATAAAATTGTTGAATCGCGCCCATTTTTAATGCTAGCTAAACGACAGTTGAAAGTCCAACCGGTAGAGTATCGATACCAATTTAATATTTCATTCGGTGTGGGAAACGCTTTCTGGGCGGCCATCTTGATTTTAACAGAACCAGCGTCCCGCCAGTTATTCCGCGTCCTATCGGTAAATTTGCTGAAAAATGTCTAACGTCGAGGAAACTGTGGTCGAATTTGAACCTCAAAGCGAAGATGAGGCCGCGCCATCGCCGGCCAAAGCTAGCCGACCGTCCACATCGAAGCGAGAGACAAAATCGGACGTATGGGCATACTTCCAGAAGAACGAACTGACAGGGATTTGCAACTTATGCGGGAAAGAAGTTCGCCACGGTGGTGGTACCACCAACGTCAGGGCTCACCTGAGGGCCAAGCACCACATGGTGTACGTCCTTGGAATGGACCCGACCGACCCCAGGGTGCTCGAGGCCGAGGCGACCAAGTCGTCCAAGAAGCGACCACGCCGTCGCATTGTCAAGTCTGAAGGCTCAAAGCAGGTGTGTAAAGCCGGGAAAGACAACACAAAATTTTGTGTTTTTGTTATTATGGTTAATTTTAATTTCTAATTTTTAGGACTCAGTCGTTTACTTTGAGGTGGAAGATCAGATGAGAATAGTTGGCAATGAGCCTCAGGCTTACTTCATGGTCAATGAAGATGGTACTGTAGAGAAGGCCCCTGCACCACAAGGTAAATTTAAATCCTTCAGTCAACTTTTATTTTATGACAACAGTATTTAGAAGGGCTAAATGTTTCAGCCATGTCCGTTGGAAAACCAATCTTGGCTCGCATTTCGCCTAACTGCCCAACTGTCCCGATGTACGTCGCCGCCCACTCTGAGTTTCGGCTGGGCTTGAGGTGCCGGTCGCCGCAGGTGCGTCTGCGCGGTTTCACCATCAGCACGCAGACTTGCGACCCATTCTTCCTGGCCAACGTGAGTGCTCTATTAATATCAACTATTAAAAATTGGAAGAGTTCCTTCTTCGATTTAGAAATGCTATTAATTGTTCATTTTTACTAAATTAAATACTGATATTTTAAGGATCTTATTAGATTGTAAAAGGTTAAATTTAGTAGTTTTGTCGCATATATTTGCTTCTAGCTTTTATCTCTACAATTTTTTGTTCATGTATCTTAATTTTTTTTAGAGTGGAACACTGAATCAATGTTATAAAACATTTATATTTTTGTTTGAGGCCTCGAGCTAGATTATTTTAATGTATCGTTGCCCCATTGAATTCGGCTAAATTATGCAAATTTGAGAAAAATAAGTGAAAATGTACTTAAAAATTGTGTGCAGGAAATGCGAAATAAAAATAATTATTGCTTGTAATTCTCCATTATGTAACTCAACCCTTTCTGAAAAATCATTACTGTTGTTGGCAGGTGCCAGGTGCCTCTGAATGGCGTCCTCAGGAGAACAATTACCACGAGAGCGTGCGTCTGATCGTTGAGGATGGGCTGCGCGAGTTGTTGGCGCTGGACTGGGAGGCAGAGGTGCCTTATGATGCCGAGGCCACTGTTGAGCTTGAGCAGCCGCTGCGCTGCGAGGGCCGCCACCTTGAGGTTGTGCTGCAGCTGAAGAAAGCTGGATTCTACAAGTTCTACGATACTTCCAACCTGAAGCGCGTTGAGAACCTGGTCAGCATTAAGTTTGCTAGGGTCGATCTCTCGGACCGCACCATTTTTAAGAACATCATATTCTAAATGATCAAACCCCTTAACTGTCATTCATCTAAATTATGGATGATCTAAATTATGGATGTTTTGGCATTGTCTTTAATACTAGTGAAGTTGAATACATGCAGTGTGCAGATCATGAGGACAAGTCATTTTTTAATGTCGCTATGAATGTGTCATTCTGTTTGCACTAAAAAGTATCATTTAATTATCGACCATTTAACTACTACATATTATTTCTGGGAGTTTGTAAAAATGCCGTGTGGACCTATTTGCTTACGTTTTAAGAGTTGATTTTCATTATTAGATCAACCCCATATAAATGAATAGTTTATAACTTATGTTCCTGTAAATTTTGGAAAATTATGAGAAAACAGCTGAGGTCAAACTGCACCCCTAGAAATTTGAGTATTTCTATCTTAAACGTGAGGTTATTTTGTAGTTCTGTGTATGTATATTGAATTATTTCTTAGGTCGATTGTAAATAATATGAAAAATAAAGGAAGTACAGATTTTAAGACAATTACGAGTGATTTTTAAAATTGTTTCCCCATGGCAACCATCAGAAATAAATAATAAAAAAACTAAAATTTGGAGGATCTGAAAATCTGGATAACTATATCAACATGGGAGTTCCGGCAAATTAGACCTCGGCGTTTAGCTTCCTCTGTAACTAATTATCTACCGCTGATGAGTTAGCTGAAGTGAATTACCGACCATTAGAAATAAAGTCGACCTTAAACATCGTCGAAACTTAAAACATCGGGAGTAAATACCCAATAACTGTGCCACCCTTATCATCGGAAATTAGAAGAAAAATTTGGTCATACCTCGTATAAAAGAGTCGTTTTATTTATGACTACTAGTATGATTTATAACTTGCATAAATATGACAAAATTCGCTTTGCCTTTACACGAGTGGATTAGAACGGAGATCGGAATTACGTTAATTTTAAGTAGGCCAAGGCATTTAAGGACATTTTGCCTATATTGTTTGTGAAGTTTAGCAACAGTTTATCTTTATAATGTGCAGCAATGAAATCAGGACCAGAAGGGACAGCTAAATTTCAGATTTTGGCAATTTTCTCGAAATATTTAGCGATTTTTAAATGATATTTTCACTTGATTTCGATACCTCTATCTATCCAATGGTGGGCAAATTATGAATTAAATTCCCTTCTGGCAAAATAAATCATGATTATTCCATTAAGGAGCTCAATTACTATAAAATATTTATGCAAGTCGATTTTCTCAAAAATTGAAACTGCAACCAGGGAAGTTTTTAGAAAGTATATCAACTATTTAAAGGTAAATTGGATTCTTCACACATTTTTCTATTATATTTTCCTTTTTATTTATAAAAAACGTGTATAATTTTATATGTTAACATAATATTGCTTAGAAATATTAGTAGGTGTATGTATTTACGGGAAAATAAATCCCTGCCTTTCTCGTCAACTGTTGTTATAGCAATAGATGTTAAGGGTAAAACACAGTCTCGTTAAGTTAAAGTACGCAGCGCTCGAAACACGCACCCACACACACGCATGAAAAGCAAATAGGAGAGGGCATGTCTGTGACCAGCCTAGAGGAATTTACCGAATTTACAGTTCATATTGTCAGCTGAACGTAGTTAGGCAACTGGCACGACACAGACGTCCAACAAAAAGCATGCTTTCGTGTCTGCAGGCGCTCTCGCTCCTTTTGTGCGTGCGACAAAGCGCGCGTGCTTGGCTCGAATTTGTATAGAAGCTCCTCCACTTTCCTGCCATCCAAATCCGTCTCCTTAATTTCAGCGTCGAATAATTATGTAATTAGCGATAAGAGCCGTATTCAGAGACAGATAAAATTCATTACTGGCAAGCAATTAACGGAGCTGTGTTTGTTTTATTCCAAGACATCACCTTTTAATGAGTTGAAAGGGGAATTTTACGATGGGGAAGGGCGCCTTTCAGTGTATTTTTAGAGCAAGAAAGATAAATAGAACTGTCTTAACTAGCCTTTTAATTACTCATAAAATATTTAGTGCAAAAGATGTTGTGTGCATTGTCGAAAATAACATTAAAGAAATAAAAGAGGGCAACAAATAATATGATTACAGGAACATCACGGAAACAAAAGTGAAGATTATTTGAAAAAATTCTTGTTTTGCGTCATATGTCATATTCCAGCTGTGAACTTAATTTTAGCAAATCGGCCTCTATAGTATTTTAAAGTGATTAACCACTACAGTTCAAACGGCTGTAGTAGAGAGTATCAATCAAATTGCTTGATAATGAAATGAATATTGATGAGTGCAAGAAATTAAAGAGTTTAACTAGAGAACTCAAACATTAATGAAATGTCCTGAAAGATGCATCGATAATTTGCTTTGGAAATGTTTGCTTTGGGTCGAAGTTGATTTTACGAAATGCAAGGCAATTTGCGACTATGCTTGTTTGTTCAAGCAAACGGACGTGGCTCTGAGAATTGCAGGATAAATTAATAGCGAAGGCTCGGGAGCAAAATAGGCAAGAACCGCCCATGCAATTGACGCGGAGGCGGATCACGCTTGCGCTGAAATGGCCACTATACCGTTGGATAATATATATTATATTTAATTCCTCAAGCACTCTATGATTTTAAATGCATTTCATGCCACTGCGAAAAGCAGAAAGAGAGCCAATTAAAAGTAAAAAAAAACCTTCCGTCAACATCATAAGGCTGAAACATAAATTAGCTCTTGCCGACGTTATTAATATTTATATTTACATTTCTCCTGTTTCTTTCATGCCGTGTGGCGGATGCATGTGCAGTGACGTGCGAGTTGCATGCCAAAGCGTGTTTGTGTGCGCTGGTCGGAAAGTGCGGCTGCTGGTTATGCGCCTGAGCCACCGCCGCCGCCGCGAAAGAACGAGCAGAGGGTCGGCCGGAGACTAGGCGCTGCCAGTGTCGGCGGGGCGATGCGTTGAGCCGCATGGACACGCTCTACACTGCCAGGGTGCACGGCTTCGCGGCCCCGGGGCTCGTCAACCTGACAGGCCTCGAGGGCCACGAGGGCCTGCTGTCGCTCGTTGCCGTGCTCGGCAGCTCCATTTCTCTTGTCGCGCTTGTCTTTGCTTTCATTACTTACAGGTGAGATAAAAAAAACTCCTCTTTTCTTCTCTCTTGATTTTCATACGAATTTTTGTACAGAAACGTTAGTTTTGCTGTTGAATCTAATAATTGGATCTAATAGCCGCAGATGCTACGAAATAATAAGATATCTTAACAGGATGGGTCATTTTTATTCAGATAAAATATCTGACATTTAGTTTATATGAATCACAGCTACTAGTTAAATTTTCGATCAAACGTGCTCGATCACATATATTTAATTGAAATTGTGAGAGCGAAACCAAAAAAATAACTATTAAAGCCAAATCATATAAGAATTTATAAATATTGCAGATCTCTATTTGTGTACTAATTTATTTGTTATTGATTATTAATAGAAAAATGTAATCTGCCTGAGACTGGAGTGTTCAAGAAATTTAGTAAAGCGAAAATGCATAATGTTAATACCATTTGTAGATAATTCCATGAAATCGCTGTTGGCAACTGGCGCCAGGCTACTTTTACGGACAGACAAGTGTTTACTCATGCATGTCACTGTTATCATTATGTGTACTAACTGTTTGAATAACTCATTTCATTTTAAGCCAAAGTGATGAATGTATTTGTAAGCTTTGTGGAAAAAAATGTAATCGGCTAAGACTATGACTTTCTGGTCATTACAAAACAAAAAAAAAATCGATTAATTTGAATTAAAAACCAACTAATCGCCAAAATGAGGAGGAGATTCAAAGATATGCTTTGAAATCAGGATTTTCCTCTGTAGCTGTCGCTCTAGAATCACTTTTAAATACAAGTTTTCGTCACCTCATTACTTTTTTCCTCGGTAAGGTTTTAGAAATTCGATTAACTTATAATTTACGTGGAGCCTAGGTATGTTGCAAATATGAAAGAGTTGCCAAACTTTTGTACTAGAAAACATTTTAGTTCCCAAAATACCGTGAATTACGCCCTTTTCCCTTTTTTCTACAACAAAATGGTCGTTTTAGCACGGAAACGTGACTAAAGGTCTCAAGTCTAATAATGATAGAGCAACCTGCTTCTTACCCAACTCAGATCCCACTTTTTCCATTTCTATAATGTCCGCCTGTCCGCACCTTTTTGGTACCTAAAAGATACTTTTTGCCTTTTAATTCATTTTAGGAATCTAAAAACTAATAAGAAAGTTATCTATTGGCGCTTCATTGATTTTTTACAATCCAAAGCTTTTCTTCAACTATAATGAAAAATTTTCAGTGTTGCATAGAATGCCATCTTAACAAACTATAATTGTTACATACATGTTCTTATTTTTATTTTTGGTTTCATGTGAGAATGTTGCTAAAAAAATCATTTTAGTGAAATGAAATCTCTTTTGCTCCGCAAAAATGAAACGGAAAGTAAATACGAGTGTCACAAGTTTTTCCATTATTATAATCCAGTGCGGCTTTTATAAACTCAATTACAAACACCTAGAGTGCTTCTGCAGCAGCTCCGGTTTTCATATTTTAATACAGAATTTCCCACGCTTCCCGCGCAGAAAAAGCAATTTCCAAACTTTCCTCCTGCGTCACCAGACAAAAATGCAATCCATAATAAATCACACATAACAGGTTACCTTCAGTTTTGATAAATTCTCGAAATGTGAAGCAGAAAAACGCGTAAATCCGGTTCGGTGAGACTACTCATTAATCACACTCAAGAGTAACTTTTATGGATAAAAAAACTTCCAGGTTTGGATGAAAAAAACGGCATCAGGTTTTGATTAGGGATTAAGGCACCATGGAATTTTATTCAGGCGGAAAACATTCAAAAAAGGCAGATACGTGTACGTCAAACTTTTTTACATCCGTGTTCTGTGTTTCAAACACATGCCACACGAAAGCCGTTACAAAGTTATGCAATTTGCGGTGCAAAAAAGTTGGCGAGATGTGAAAGAAACGTGTGTGTGTGTGTGTGTGTGTGTGTGTGTGTGTGTGTGTGTGTGTGTGTGTGTGTGTGTGTGTGTGTGTGTGTGTGTGTGTGTGTGTGTGTGTGTGTGTGTGTGTGTGTGTGTGTGTGTGTGTGTGTGTGTGTGTGTGTGTGTGTGTGTGTGTGTGTGTGTGTGTGTGTGTGTGTGTGTGTGTGTGTGTGTGTGTGTGTGTGTGTGTGTGTGTGTGTGTGTGTGTGTGTGTGTGTGTGTGTGTGTGTGTGTGTGTGTGTGTGTGTGTGTGTGTGTGTGTGTGTGTGTGTGTGTGTGTGTGTGTGTGTGTGTGTGTGTGTGTGTGTGTGTGTGTGTGTGTGTGTGTGTGTGTGTGTGTGTGTGTGTGTGTGCGAGAGAGTTAGATAAAAAAACTTGCAGCCCTCAGTCAGCTGCCCGTCCGAAAAACACATAAAAAGTTGCGCCAGTAGAAAACGAAATTAGCTTTGAAAAGTTAATTTTTATCTGCGCACTCTAAGCGATTTACGTGTGCGACGTGATCGATGAGGGGTTGATACGCCAGGTTTGCATTCCAGCTGTGGGAATCGCGCGTGCGGAATAAAAATTTGGGCCCTCTGCTCTCGCCGAAAGTGCGTGTGCGCCAGAGGAAAAGACGAACCGTGTTTTCTCTTTCCGCTAAAAATGTAATTTATTCTCGCGTGTGCCGAGGCAAAATATTAATGTAGCTCTCGTCTCTGCGGTGCGCGCACACCTACTTAAGATAAAACTCGAGAGCTGCCACGGCGTGAGTGCTGCTGTGCAAAATGCAATTTGGCCGCCGCCTTTGAGCCCCCGGCCGGATTCTCAATTAACGTGCGGTCTCTCTGGCCCTTTGCATTCCGCGTGCATCGCATCCCTTTGATCTCCCCGCAGAATGACGGGCCGACCAAATGCAGCTCCGTTGGCCAGAGAGATCATTCGCCAAGCGCTGGATCGTTACTGTAATTAGGCCGTTCCATAATATACAGATCCCATCGCATTATTTCACCGTCGCGGTCAGATACGTGGCCGGCCAACTATTCAATCTGCACGCCGGATTCTGGCAATGACGTTTTGCGCAATTTCCTGCTCAACGTCGCCGCTTTAATATGGTACACTGCCGCAAATCACTGTGCCGAGTCAACTCAATGGCAATCATCGGAAGCTTTTTGTTCCGCGCGCGCCGCTTACATGCTCTTGACTTATTGAGTCAGCTATCAAACATTCTCGATTAATTAAATTCCTAGCAGTGCGTTTGAGTTGTCCAATCGTACATTTGAATCACAGAATACGGGTAAAATGAATAGTCAATCAACCACCGTGGCAGTAGTTACAATCTATTCAACCCGAAGTTGTTCGTTTAAACAAAAACTATGGTCCAGATTTTTTTGTTATTTTATTTCTTCATTAATATAATGGATGTACCAAAATGGAAAAGCTTCCTACGTCCAAATTAGCAATGAGCTGTTCTAAAACAGCGTGGCAATTGGAAATAATACAGGGCTTCCCAGTAGTGTCAACATTGAAATCTGAAACGCGATGCATGAAACGAAAATATAGATATTCAGTCATTGAAGTGTTTAGCATTTTTTGTGATAAATTTAGTTTAATAACACTCAGTACATCTTCCAAGTTGAATGAGGTTTTTTAAATGTCCTCAAAGCGAATAGATGTAGGAAGATGAAAGGGAGCAAAATTGGCTGCTTTGAGGGACGAGACGTTTAAAAAATAATCTCCCTCCTCGCATACTTTGCGACTGGAAAAAGAAGTCGGAAGTAATTCCACGCTGAGCGTTCTAAAGGCAATTATACGTACCAGAGAGGAACCTGAATTTCTTTTCGGAAATGATGTGATGTTAATTTGATTAAAGGGGCGAAGAAGAACTTTTCTGGTCGATATTACGAGGGCTGGGAATTTTAAATGACAATCGAGTTTGAAACAAAATGGCCCACTCGAAAGCAGACATAGAATCAGTTGTGTTGGCCTTTAAAGGAGTATGTAGGTAATCAATAATGGGCTTCATCCTCGAAAAGGGAAGAGGAAAGACAATGTTTGAAAAAATATATTGAAAGTTCTTTTAATATCTCTTTTGTTATTTTTCATCATTTTAGTCAACAACAGATATTGTTACAGGGTATTTTTGCAAACTTTATTTCGTGATCGGTGCGGCATCAAAGTTGTGCGTATTATTGCTTTTTTTTTAAACCTTCTTCAGCACGTTGCGAATGAGAAATATTTCAGTCTGTTAATTCCGAATCCGTCGAATGCGCTTAAAAAAGTTACAAAAATGAGCCTTTCATCAAAAAGCTAATTAAAAAGTGCTTTCGAAGACAATTTTTTCGGGGGAATTGTTCTTCTCGTTTTTATTTCCGGGAGAAGCTTTAAATTGTCTCTTTGTTACTTTCCTCGTAAGAATATAGCCAGTTTAGAGAAAAATTAAAAAGTTTGTTTTTCGCGAATGATCAGAAACAATTGTTTTGAATTTACTAATTTAGGCAAGGCATAGATTTAATCGTATAAAAATGAAATAATAAAATTTCATCAAAAGATGTGAATTGTGAACATAATATGTGTGCGTTTCAATTTCACCTTCCAAGGTAGCACACTTAACTCCATAAATCTTGGTAGTAAAGTTGCGCCGCTAAGTTATGTTTGTCCAGGATGACTCGTAAAGTTTGGCCCATTTATCGCACACTTGCGCTGCAGCCGAGGCGAGACCTGAGCCGACTGTTAACGAAATTCAGCGCGCACCAAGTTCCTGTAAGTCAATAGGGCGAAACGTTTGCTTCGGATTTGCGGCGGAAATTATGTTGATCGCACCAGCTCGCCGAACTCAATTACAAGTGACTGCACAAGTTTGTGTCTGAGTGAGCGCCAGTTTGCAATCAGTTTACTCACCGGGGTTGGCGTTTAAAGCTCATTGTAGACAAATCCCCTGTAGGCCGTAATTTGCAGACGCCGCCGCGCTGCCTTGTAATTAGATTCATTTTCGAGTTGAGCGCACTGATCCGCTCGCTGGAGCCGCGCGCGCGATCGCCCCGCATCATCCGCTAGCGCGACATTCACGTCCTCGCATCGCAAACAGACGGACGCACAGCCAGCCAGCCTTTAGTAGTGACGCGCTGCAGATGCGACCCGAAAAAGCAGCAGCTCGTTAAATATTCACCGCTCTCAGAGTAAATATTTAAGAGAAGAGAACAAGGTGGAGAATGACGCATGCAAAGTTGAGAGCGCGTGGGATGCCAAAACTTTATTTATATTATGTCGCGCGTGCTACTGCTTACTTGGAGTTCGCGACGCAAACATTAAGTTAATTAAGAAAAATGGCTTCGTAAGAGCAGTGGCTTTCGGGACAGGAATTATGGTTCTATAATGAGCGAAAAGGCACTTGTAAATTAATTACTAGCAGTTTGTGGTTTTTCTTTGTTCTTATTTTAAATTAATTTTTAAAACTAAACCAAAATTAAAGATAATTCCCTCGGAGAGCTGCTGAACTGCTCAAATTATTCAAAGGAAAATTATGAAAGGAGAAGGAAAAGGGAAGAAGTAATATAAAATTTATAAGGAGGACAAAATTGTGAAATAGTGGCGCGGAGCAGAAGCTATGCAAAAATATTTAGATTAATGCAAAACCGCAACAAACTCTGTTTTACTGAAAACGTGTGATTCATTTTCCATCGTTTCCAGATGTGGCTCGACTGCACCACTAAATAATAATTTTCCTCAGAACACTTCTGCGGAAAAGAAAAGTACATTAAATATATAATTTTCCTGATTAGGAGCACTATTATTACTACCGTCTTATTTCATGCAAAGATTTTTATGGTATTATTTTCTAGGCAATCATTCAATTTCTAGAATTTTATCCTGCACTCTTGGAAAAAATTTTGTTACAACTTAACCTTCCAATTATATATTTCAAATCTCGTCTCGAATTCGACAGTTTCTCTCTACTGAAAATATGCTGTTCAAAGAAAATATTCATAATATAAATTTAGAAAATCACTCGAGATCTGTCGCATTCTTCTTTTATTTTTATAAAAAAACTGCTTAAATCATTGAGAAAATTATCACTAGTTTTGCTAGAATTTCTAATTTATATTCCATAATATATATTTATATCTTTTGCTCCACAAAAAGATAATTAATGGAAGAAATCACAGGTACGGTTATTACCAATGGCAAAAAATACATACAAGCAGTAACTGCCCGAACGCGTGAAACCAGTTACCGAACTTCTTCCTAAATTGCTCTATATGTAACTTTTGTTTTAAATTTTAGCTATAAACAACGTTTTTCCCTCTAATTTTAACAATTTCTTCCACATTAAAAATACCGTGTCATTTTACAAAGGATAGGTGCGTGTTGGGAAATTGAATTCTCTAGGACTTAGCAGGAGCGCGTGTCCATGAATCTCATCTCTGCTGATGACGTCGGCTCGCATTACCAAAAGGGCTGCTGCCTTGTTTCGCGGCTCACGTGTCTGCAACAGTGAAGCAGACGAGACGAGCAAAACACGGCAGAGATCATCTTTCGACGGGCAGCTGCCTCAACAAATCACTGCCTGCCTGCTTCCCACGCCTCGATTTCACGTGTGATTTGCTTTTTTACAGCTTGTTCTCGGACCTCCGCACCATTTCCGGCACGGCACTCATCAACCTGCTGGCGGCGCTCTTCATGGTCCAGCTGCTCTTCGTCATTGGCGTGGGCGGAGTGCAGGTGAGAAACTTTTTCCTTCTCGTCGCACCCTTTAACGAGCCCTCTCAGCCGGTGAAAAGTGCTGACCAGACTTTCTTGGCCGCCCGCCAGCGCCTGCCTGCCTTGTGTCGGCCGGGCTGGGGCACGCGCGCGTCGTAATAACTTCGTAATTGCACCCGAGCTGTAATTCTGTTTTAATTTGACGCTTTCATCGCTCGCTACGTTCACCACATTTTTCCTGTCTAAATTAAAAAAAAAGAATGTTTAACGTCGAGAGCGTGGACAGCGCCAAGCCCTTACAAATTAATGGTGCGGGACTGTGAAAAATAGTCGGCCGTAGCGGCGGGAAATGACAGCTCTCGTGCACCAAGATAATGATCAATTTTTTCTCTCAAACCTCAATTTCTCTCTCTCCCTCTCTCTCTCTCTCATTGCTTTTCATTTTCATCATCTTATATTCATTAATTATGGCGAAGTTTGCTAAAAGAGTCGGTGACATATGTTCACTTTTGGTTTTTCAGCATTTATCTTAGATATTAATGTATGGGAGATGTAAAAAAACATGTTTTTTCAAATAATGTATTAACGGTCTATCCTATTACATAGCCTCATGGCATGGCCTGTTGTCATTTTTAAGTTCGAGTTTAATGACATATCTGACTTGACTGAAACTATTAATTCGTATTGTTAGATACACAAATTTTCAATTACGTTATCTTATATATGCTAACAATACTGTCCATACGCACAGTTTTAGATTTTTGCCCAGATTTTGGACCTTGCGCATCGTAAGTGGAATTTTGTGGTCGTGAAAAACTGAATAATTAAAAAATCAAACAAAACTGTTTCAGCCAGTCGCTGTAGACGCGACAATTAATACAAAATTTAATTAATTACACAACTGATCAATTCTCAAACAAGTCCTACAGTTTTATTTAATAACTCATTGAACTTAGTGTAGACTATTTGACACTGCCCTGAAGCGTGATCGCTAAATTAGCATTTAGAGCTACGAGCCTTTTTGCATGCTTTGTCTCTTGAGCAATATGACAAAATAAAAACGAGGGCAGAGCTTGGATATTCCTGCACAAAAATGTCATGCGTCATGTTTCCTACACGCAAATTTCCGGGGCATGTAATCCACTTCTATTTGCGCAAGCATTCGTTTGTGAATGTATATTTTCCAGTCATGCTGTCGAAAGTGGAAAAATCCACTCGTCGAAAATTAATTCTGGCAGCTGTAAACAAATTTCAAAGCGGTGGTTGCGGCGGAGGCGGCGGGGCACAATTCTAGCTCGTTAATGGCAGTAGGCACAATTTGCAACCGCAATTCCTTTGAGGCCCGCTCGGTGATAAAATTGCAGACGCAGAGGGACGTGAAATTTGCATACATCGTCGATTCAGATGAATTTGGTGAACCCAATGGGTCGATGCGCGCGGCGGCGGCGGCGGCGGCTCAATTCGCGATGTCGTAATTTTTAAAAGTAACGCGTTGACTAAAATCCAAGGAGCGAACGGAGCAGATATTGCGAGCTATTTGCATAAAACGGGACGCCACCCGCGCCGCCCAATGAAAATCGATTATTCAAATAGAGCACATGTCCGGAAATACGGCGCTCGTGTGTGTATTTATGCAGGCGCTCAGCATCCGAAACACATTTTTGCCTGCCTGCCCGCGCGTTGCCGAATTTGCCAGCCTCCGGCGCAATTTCGCTTCATGCAGAATTGCAGAGCGAAAACAAGGCCACATTATTATTTTCCCTCTCTCGACCGTCGACAGCGGTTTGCTCGCACGCGAAATTTACACTCTGTCCCGCGGACGGAGAGAAAAGAAACTGCAAACAAAAGCCGCCACATTTTTATATACATTTGCGGCGGAAAAAATGGGAATTTATGAAATACAAGCGCCGCTGGGGGGCAATAACGTTAAAGTTTGCTAGGGTTCAGCCCGAAAAACAAACCCAAGTGATTCATGGTTAGCATGCTGCTTGAAAAAATAAACAAGTGCAGACAACTGGGACTTGCCATTACTGGGCCGTGTTTGCCGAGCCAAAATTTTGCCTGCGCCGGGGCGTCGTTCTTCGCAGCGGACAGGATTAACGCTGCCGGCCTGATACAATATTTATAGGGGATTATAAGCGCGCCCGGCACAACGCGCCCGGCAAAAACTCCCTGCGGATCTTGCATTTTTGGAATTCGCCGCCCACACCAAACATAACACGATAATTGATTAACACTGCAAACAGCTCAGGAGTTAAAATTGGTTGTTTTGGCTCTTGGTATAGGCTTTGTGGTTCCAAGTCTAACAGAATTTCAAATTTCAGCGGAAACACAAACATTAAGCTGGCACATCCACAAATGGATAGGCTACAATTTGCGCGCATTTGAAACCCTTTTGGTACTCATGGTAATTTACAAATCGTAATTGGTTCATTAGCATGCGTAATTTATACAATTATTATTATTATAACAATCAAAATTGTTACCTCAGCCTAAAATAACAGATTTTCGGAAAGTTTTGTAAAAGAACTTGTCGACAATTCCTGATAACATTTGGAAGCTTTAATAAAAAAATCCATCGATCTAAATTGGATCAAAGCTAATGCCCTTGTTAATATCTGCTTGGGAAAACAGCTCGAAAGTTTGTATGTAAGCGTGTGTATTTTTCAGGAAAAGAGAGTACTCTCTAACTGTGATTTTGCATGTTGACTGCATGTCGGAAAACTGGCCTGAAAAACATGACATCGTTAAATTAATCACAATTTGGACAATTTAAATTTGACTAAAAAACCATACTCATGTCAGTTTTTGAGAAAACGGCAGGAGCAGGCTTAATCTGTATTTTAACTGTTGCCTGCTCGTATTATAATAAATTGGCATTGCAGTGATGAGCTGCTGTTGCAACAGATTACACTTAATTATGATTTAATCAACCACTTGAAAGCTCATCTCATTGAAGTTCATTGTTCTCTGTTCTGTTAGCTTTAAATTTAAAAAGTGTCTTCTTTTTGTCTTTTGATCTTATCAAACAGAATTCTACCTAATTTGTTTTCCTCCAAATTATTAATTACATTGCAATGAAGGGGGTAAGGAACAATGAGAATTAATTGAACAAACCAATTTCTCCTCATACCCTAACTTTCGGTTTGCACTTGTTCGTATTCCGTGTCATCCAACAATTTGATTGCCTATCCGGCCACGAATAAATTGTGTCAAAGTTCCAGTTTCCTAAATACTGTAAAATTTATAATCACTTAGTTAATTCCAAACACTGTTTTTATTACAGGCTGCAGTGAAACGCGTGGTTAGGATAGTGGCGAATGTAACTACTTTTTCATTTTCTTTTGTATAACAAACGCGTTGGCATGTTTTAGAGAGAGAAAAGATTAAGATTGATGGAAATCGGCACCAAACGCTCCACGATAACTTTCGTGACGCTAACTTGTCGATCCAACTATATAAAGACTCACACACTCAACAAAATATCGATCGTGAATCACGAGCTGCCACTCACATTTCGGTCACAGGCCCGAGAGCACGTTCGCCAGCTAGCTCTTGAAACTAATTTTCGCTGCTCATCAAACCAACAGCGGAACGATTTTATACCTACCGGCACACCTATATCAATTCATCTGTGCGAGCGTAGGCGATTTTATTTTGAAAGGACTGCTCGCTCTCATGTGAACCTTGCGCCGTGCGCGGCAATTCAAAGGGCAATACTCGCACACACTGCGTGCTCGAGTTGGCAAGTCAACTTTTGCATCAGTGGAGGCACAGCAGCAGAGATTGTATCTGGCAAAACGCAAACGGGAAAACGGACGAAGCTGCAATGCAGGAGCTCGTATACATTTTCGAATTCATCACGTACACCGAATCAAATCATTTAATATATAGGAATCTATAACGGGCATGGACGTTTTTGCCATTCATGTGGACTCGGCGCGCGTAATTGAAGCGCGCTGCTCAAATAGCTGTAAATATTCATCACTGGCAAAGTGATATACGTGTACATTGTTGTTTCGAAACGCGTCATTTGCATAATGCTTCCGCACTCTCTTTGTTACCATTGCGCTGATTCACGGTCTACCTGCTAGAGAACAAAACTTCGCGCTCACATTTGATGTTTTCTTTCCATACTAAAGGGGAAATTGGATTTTCATGGAACTTGTGCATCGATTCTGTGAAAACATTGTCCTAAAATATTTATAACGTGTCTGGGACAACTATTTTTAGACTTAATTGGAATTTCCAGTTGATCAATGTGGTCAATGCCGCGCTAATTCGTTAAAATGAAAGCAGCTTTTAGAGCGAAAAATGTGTGGCCTGTAAAAGCTTTCGGCCAAAGGCCTTTTTTAATAGAAAGTTCTTAAACCGAAACTCTCTACATAATTTGTTTTCAATTGAGTTCTTTGATACAGGAACAAAACTTCTATTTTGGGGAAAACAAAATCCAAAAGCAAGTTGATTCTACGAAATTAGTTATTTAATAATTGCCGCATATTTAAACAAATTTTACATCAAAATTCATCCAGGACTGGAGACAAATTTCATTTTGGAAAGATTGAAACGTGCAGAATTTTTCTCTCCCATCGGCCGGGCATTTTTCCGGTGGGTGACAAATTTATTTAGTGAGGTTTGATAGTGAGTTACGGCCAAAAAAGTTGCACGAAGGCTCATTTTATTGGTATTCGTCCAACTGTTCCGCCAGTTTGACCAGCGGCTGACCACGAGACGACAAAGACCCCAAATTGTTCTGCTGAGAACCTCTAAAAAAGCTTGGTGAAAACTTAATGTGCTGACATATAATTTTTGGCGATCAGCGTTTTACGTGAAAAGTCATTTTGTAACTTGTAGGCGATAAGTCAGCTGAATTCGAAACTTTCCCGTTGATATTCATGCCTTTTAGCCACGATTGTATTTCCTCTCTTCTACTGGTCTGCAGAATATTCCTTTTACATAACCGAGTCGCGCCTTGGAATCCACAATGGGGCAGCGAGAAAAGTGGAGCGCAAACGCATTAGCTGAATGTAATTGACACAGAGCGCGCAGAGAGCAAAACAAAGGCAAACAAAAACGCGATCTTGGCTAGATGGAATCGACTGCTTCATGTGCAAAAGCACATATAATCCCTTGTGCAGCTCTTGTCAGAACAAATCGCGGGACGGAAAACGCAGCCTTGGAGAACAATAGACTCCCCATCCATTATGAAGCCCGACGAGAAAATACAAGAAAATCGACGGCGGCAGCGGCAGGGAATATGAGGCAGATTAGCGGAATCTTAAGTCCTTCTCTATTTATTGTGAGTGCTCAAATGTGCGTGAAAAGCAATTTCGAGGCCAGCCCTTGAAGGGTAGAATTATAAGTAGCTGCGAAGCCGTTTCCGAGTGACTGCTTTCGAAACAGAGCCGAGAGAAGCAGTGGCACGCCCCAGGCCATTCACCCTGGCATTTAATTACCGAAATAGTATTAATTGCAATCAGCATCAAGTCCTTTATTTATTTCTGAACTTGAGATAAAGCAAATTTTGGTGTGTTGAATAAAATAGGCAAGTCTTACAGATCTATATTTTACTTCCAACGAATAAAATTTCAAATTAAGTAGGTGTTTTTTTGTACCGCAGTCTATTTTTTTAATACAGGCTCGGGCTAGTTTTCAATTTATTCTAAAATGACAAGGAAAGCAGCAGCAAAGCTTATTTAAATTAAGTCGGCAGGAAGATTGAGCCAGCGAGCATATTTAAGATGCGGTCCGCCACTGCCGAGGGAGAAGAATAAATTTGGACAAAGCCGCTTTTCAAATCCTTTTGCCGGTGCGCTGGAAATAAATTTATGACGAGTCCCCGGCTCCCAGAATAAATTACGCTGCTTCTCGCCGTCAGCTCCAGGGAAATGCTACGGGAGCAGCGAGTGATTAAGCTGTTTTGCGGCGGCACGTTGATGATGATCGTTCCCGCACTGAATGGGAAAAAACACTCCCGCACCGCGCGCTCTCTCTCGACTTTGATCGCTTATCTGCGGCAAATCTGCGAGTGAGTGAGAGAAAGAACCGACCATTTATTCTAAAGCCGGCTCTCTCTGTCTAGGTGACACGCGAATCGATGAACACACACACACATACCTCACTCCCTCGCGACGTATACACACTAGTCTTGTGTGTGAATTTGCCATTATACATATGTACATGCAGGAGCACTTTTCAATTATCGCCCGGCACTCAATGGCCTTTCATCCGCACCCGCCGTGTCAGTGCCAATTTCCAGCGCCGTCGATGAATACATTTGCCCCGGCAGCTCTCGCACGCACAGCAAATTGGGGCTTCCTTGCGGGGGCTTTCACGTCTCTCTGAATACGTGATGGCTCTGATTAAATGAATCACAAAGCCGGCTGCGCTGCAAACTCGATTCCGAGAAACACGCTCTGGAACAATCTGGCATGCCATTTATTTTCATTCTACATTAAAGTGATTTGCGTTAGCCAATTTTTTATCATTGCAGAACTTATTCAATCAAATGAAAAGTCAAGGATTAGAATTAATGAAATGCATTTTTTCTCACACAGTATGGAGATGTTGCTTGTTATGTCCGCAGTGCAATTTCCTGCTATGCAACTAGCTGTTAATGAACTCGTGTATCTTTTCACTTCGGTAATTACGCGAGCGAGTGTGCATGGAAAACAGAGAAGGATGGAGGCAAAAACTTATTTCGCAACCAAGTACGCTAATGAACTTCACTGTGTACCGTGTCGTGTGTGCCACTGTTCCATTTGGATGCTTCATTTCAAAGTTGGGAGGGAATGTTACAATAGAAATTTTACGCTGTTTTCGCTGTTTTCCTTTCTGACGGTGTGAGGAGCATATTTTTCCGTCTAAAAAGTCGAATGAATACAATTCCAACAGAAAATTCAGAGCTATGCGTTCTAAACGAATACAAAAAAGGTTTTTTTCTCTTGGTTGGAACATCATTCATTTAACTTGAGATAAAACTAATAAATAAAATGGCTCCTCCGTGGGTAACGCCAGCAAACAGGAAAATGTAAGGGAAAAGAAAATAATCGTCTCGCATTTCCTGTGGAAGAAGAAGAAGATGAATTTTTTCCTTAAATTCCACGTTTGCACTAATCTAAATTATATTTTTAATTTGAAGCTCTTTTTTGGAAAATGAGGAAAATATTAATGTTTAAAAAAACCAACGGGTCTGTTTCCTTGGAGACTTTGAAAATCCGGAACTTGAAACGAAAAATGTCCGTGTTTTTTCCTGGAAATTCATAGATTTCATTTTTAGCTTTTAGAAGAAGTCCTGGAACTCAGTGTCTCCACTGAATTCAATATCTAATAACTCAAGTTAAAATCAGAAAGTATATTTTCTCATAATGTATGTACATTTTAATAATATTCGTGGTAAATTTCGTAATATCTGGGAAAATTAGTTAAGCCTGGATTCTAATGAAACCAATTTTTTATTTGAGAACATTTCCCACTTTTGTTGCGAAACAAAATGCCCGTACATCAAGCTAAAAATGTAGATGTGACGGGCAACAGGCAGGCTTTAAAGCTTAACAATTCGGCCAACAGCTGCTCCATAGCTTTTACTTGCAAACGCGAACAGAGACAGGATTTAATTCGTGACGTACGCCTCGCTGTCTGCATTTCATTTGAAGTCGGCGGACAATGAAAGATTTATTTTCGCCATCAAAGGAGATTTCCCAAAACGATCGGCAATAGCTGTAAAAACCTTTTACGACGCAGAAGAGGCAGATGTAAAAGCAAGAAAGAATCCAATTGATCAGAGCAAGAAGCTGCCGTGTATAATTTAACGGGCGGCTTTCCTCTTTCGTGTTGCGAAGAGCAAATCCACGCGTGGGAGATTTATCACTTGCAATTACAGCGTAGGAGCCATTCATTCTGGCCGCAAATTCAATCAGATTTACATGATTTATGCAGCTCGCTCAGCCTGGTCGAGCCTGCTTTTACGACGTGCGAATAATGGCGTGCGAAAACAGTAGTGTAGCTCGCGGGTGACACCTTTTTTATTTATCGCACCCCGGGAAAATGGCTTTTAGCGTCAGCTCTTTAACTCCCGACTGCATTGCGAACGATACACAAACACACACGCACACAACGCCGTGATATAATTCACAGCTGGCTGCCTATGTTTATGGCCGAAAAGGCGGACTAAGGCGTTTGCTCGAGAAGAAAAATCCTGTTCAATCTCCTTGCAGCTTTTCTTCGCATTATACCAATGCGGCTCGGTGGGTGCTAAAACGCGCAGCTTTTCTCTCTCTCGCACGCGACAGCTCTGGAGACACACGAAAAAGGCTGGATGCTCGGCTCAGGTGAGAGAAAAACACGAGAGGAAAAACACACACCTTGCTTTTTACCGGCTCCCGCAGCCGAGGGCAATCGTAAAGAGAGATCCCGATTAAAACACCTACCCGTCTCGCTGCCGTCGAATTTACGAGGGATGATAAAAAAGAGCAGGCGCGCGCGATTACACATGATGCACGTATTTGTGTTGCGGACTCTGCGAAATGTACGATGTGTTTTAGGGTTACCAAGGCCACAAATCAGGAGCATAAAGCTAACGAAATGGCTATAAAATCTTGGCAGGGGATTTTCGGCAAAATTATATCAGAGTTAATTTTTTATTTCTTCTATTTTTTAATGCGTCGTATGTTTTTCAAAGCAAGAAACATTCTTGTCAATATTTTAAGTTAACATTACAGATATTTGCAACATAAATTAAAATTGAGCTTTTTCAGTAACTGTAATTTTTATATATTATATAGCAATTTTGAAATTTTTGAAAACAAATAGGCTTGTCTCCTCAACCCCATCATCTTTTTTCGCCCAACGGAGTGGAAATCAAGTTTTTCTTACCCACACCCAGTCAATCATACGTTGCGAACGGCAGGGTGTGAATAATAATGTTATGGAAAACGGGAATAATAAATAATAAAATGGACTGATTTGAGAAAGCATAATACGAGAGGGCAAAAATAAATGGATAAAGCAAGGTTGGTAGGAAATTACACAGAATTTCGTACAAATAGGAAATTTAGTGGCCATTTACCCCCGGGTTTGGTCGACTGGCAACACTACAGAAGAGAGTGCGCGCCGCCGACGCGATTGAAGTGCTTTTACGCGCGCACTTTAATCATGGAAATCATTAAAACGGAGCCTGGCCGTGCAGAATTTATGGCACGCGGGCTGGGATTAAATTTGTTTTAAGTGGGTAATTAAATCCCCTGCGGCGCGAGATGAAATTTTAAGCAGGTGTGCACGAGGCAGAGCTGGGCCGCGCAGTCTTGCTGCGGACGGCCTAATTGATCACTCCAAAAGTGCCTTATTTCCCGGCAACGAAAAGCGAATGGCTGCAATAAACACCGCCATTATCACCGAATTAGCCGCGAAGTGAGAGACACATCCCATTGCGGTGCGGCAATAATTATTGTTCTTTTTTTCCTGCCGCACCAAGTTAATGTGATGACGTATATAAATAGAAAGCCCGAATCGATTTCAGCCAAGGCCGCACACGAAGTCGGTTATTCAGCGGAAGGAAACACGACGCACCAAACGTGTAATTAGCCATTGTTTTGAGAGGGTTTGAACCAACAGAGACCGACCTAATGTGCTATACTATTCGTATGGCTCCGCCGCACTGCACAACAACATCTTTGTTGTTTGCTGTGTAAGCATATACACTAAAGTGGCACAATAACAGACGATTTGCATGGCAAAAAAGACTTACATTTTTTAGAAGTTTTCATTCTTGTTTTAAGCAGCTCTCGGGATAATCTAATAGCACAATGCAACTCAAAAGCTTCAACCCCTCTCATTTTTTCACTCCAAAACAAACTAATTTATTTCCTGTCCAAGTTTACAAACAAGGCCTGGAATTTCTAAACAAAATTTTGTGTCTGTTACATGTTTCATTTTAAAATTTTCAAAACTAATGCCAAACAATTTGATCGAAATAAATCCAATCTCATTTGAAATTCCCTTTGGTTCGTCATTAAAATATTCATTTCAAATTACCCTGTTTTGAACCCCTGCTCAGCACATCTCGTGGGCTCAGTGGATAACATGGGTCCCGAGTAGCCGCAGAGGAGATTGGGCCCAATGTGGCCATATTTTCGCCTCCCCGCACCGAGGTCTGCTTTTATTGAAACGTCAGACATTTGTCCATAAAGCCGCTGCACGGAAAGGTGCGAAAACCAGCAAGTGGCGAGTCGGCGCCGGTGCAACTACCAGTCCGTTGAGCTGGAACGAAATACTGAAATCACATAGATTCAATGTTAAAATGTTCAGGGTTCACCTAATCGAATGAATCCTCCGCTGAGCTCTTAAGTGAAAGTGAATTTCCGGAGGTCTGAAATGTTTGAAAAAGGAACGAATCAAAAAGGGATGACCCCTGATTTTCCCACTTCTCAATCCTCCTCTTCAATCTGCTATTCTGCCGAGAGAATTCCGTTCGCTCATCGGAAAATTCCTGGGTGGCACAGAAACGAAAACTACTCTCATATCGTGTTCGCCGCCTGCGTTGGCAGCTCCGCAAAAATTCCGGCAATGCAATATTTTGCCGCTGAGCGGGTAGCTGGATGGAGCCGAACGGAGAGCTGCAGCTCCCGCCCTTATTGCGATTCCAGTCGCGTGTCAGATTGACGTGAGAGGTCTGGCTGGAGCTTTACTTAAGTGTTAATACACCGGGCCCATTTCCTTTAGCTCTCCCTCTGAAAGTGGAGGAGCAGCTAGGGGACGAAATCCCTTTGGGAAATGAAATCAGAGCAAAATGGAGCGCGAGGAAAACAAACAAGAGCGCGGGCAAAGTCATTATGCCTCGTCGGTCTCTCGTTTTATTTGTTCTTCGTCAAAGGGAACCTAATTACGAGTGTGAATTAAAAATCATTACGGGGGATAATTGAGGGGGGTGTTTATCCAGCTCGTTTGCAAACATTTGCGTTGCCTCCTCTTTTTTATCTCTTCCGCAAGAAAACAAAAAACTCGCCTGCCGCCCGGCAGAAGCCGAGAAAATTATATTCAGCGCTGCAAAACTCGTTTTAAAACGTTTTAGCTGCAAGCTGGGGGGTAAAAACGGGCCTCCTCGGCGCGCAGGAAAGTTGGAAAAGACGCCCATGAGAATCGCCGAGCGCGTTTTATTGAAATGTTAATTCCACTGCGCGCGCCTCGCAAGTGCCGCAAAAGGGTGAGATGGAAGGCGAGGTCATGATTGAACAACAGAGCAGAAAGCGAAAGTTCGAACGCGAGTGATTGCCGAGCTTTTGTTTGCGGTTGCTCCCGGGTGGCGGCTGTGCTGTGAGACGGCTTTTTAAGAATAAAATTTCACCCTGCATACGTTTGCCTCCCTTGAGAATATTAGGAATAAAGTTTTGTTGCCTTCCCCTCGACCCAATACTCAACTGTTCTCAACATTTGGCTTGTGTTTGTGTGCCGATGCTCAAATACAAACACACCGTTTTATTGAAATAAACATTGCATTTTTTATCAAAAAAGGGAAAGGGTGAACTAATACGAAAGAGAGCCTTTTCGCAAATAGTGTATGTATCTGCTGCTGTAAAAGCCAAATGTTTGCTAAGAAATTGAACTTCCTTGTGAATATTGCACATCTTTTCAATAAAAAGCAGCAGCAGAACACGTACTTTGGGCGATTTCGCAACGCTGGAGAGCAAACATATTTCTGCTCCTTCTTTCCGTCTCTTATTACTTTTCCTATAATATATTTATTTATTTACGAATAAAGAGATTGGACTTGTGAAGAAGCATTTGCTCAGTCCAAAACTATAAGAGTTTTAGGTGCTTCACAGAGGCCCGAATCCTAAAGAAGAAATAGTTTGACAAAATTGAATTAACTTTTGGAAAATGAGGCCTAAATTTTTACTTTGGTCTAATTTTAATTAAAAAGTATTGAAATTTCCTTGGGTATAGCAAATTTCAGAAATCAAATAAATTGACAGTCTGGATGTCGCAACTGATACTGATGTTCGCAGCGTGAAAGCTATTTTTGAGTTTCCCAGAATTGAAACTGGATAATGGTCTGAAATCGAGCACATTTTGCTCGTGTTTTGCCACTCTGCCTGCAATTGTGGTTCTAGCAACTCCGGTTTCACCGCTCGTTAAAGCGGCGTAAAAGGCAAATCTATTTTGGCCGGCGCAACGCTAATGGAAATTCGCCGCCTTTTGGTAAAATGTATTAGTCGCGCGGCCCAACAATGCGTTAATAGGCGCACAAAAGCATCCAGTAGGAGAGGATGAAGCAGTAATGCCTTTTCAAAACTTTCTCATAGTGGGTGGAAGGGCGCATTTGTTTGAGTAGACAATCGCTCATGCTTCCTGTGCTATAATCCGCCGGCAAAGAAAGCTCATTTCGCATCTGCTGTGCGATCGACGGCAGAGCTGAAAAGTTTCCTGATCGGCAGACGCGAAATTTTGCACTGATGCCTCATCAACTCCCTGGAGGGAGGCGCGCGTTACGTGCGATCTATTGTATGCAGCAGCAACCACGGCGCACACGGTGATGTGATGAGAGAACGAAGAAGACGATCTTTCCAGATCGAGCAGTCCCCAGGGAAAATGCCACGCGGGCTTTGATTACCGCACTAGCCGCTGATTTCGCAGAGAAGCCGTGAGATCGATCGCGTGGCGTGACAAACGAGTGGCAATCGCCACCCCAATTACACCCCCTTGCGCCCCGGCCGACGTGAACGCTCGGCTAGTTCATTAAGTCGTGACGCGGCCCAAATTTAATCATGGCGGGCCGACTTCTTACCTTCATTCTCCGACCTTGACGCACGCGAGCAACCACTATGCAGCAACTCTCGATTCACCCTCTTGCCTTCTTGGGGCGAGCAACTTTGGAAATTCTACAGATTTGATCTTGAATCCGCTTCAAAAGTTTCACCTTGCTCTCTGTTGCTAGTGAATATTTTAGCAACGTCTCTTAAACATACATATGTAGTTTTCTCAGCAGACCCGAGCAAGTGGGAGCAGCAACGAAATAATAATACACGAGGAAATCTCGTAGGTAATTGCCAGCAGCCAGGCCGGTGCTTTCAAAAGTATTGGCCATGCAGAAGCAGCCGCAAAACGCTGTTTCGTCGAATATCATTCGTCGACATGCAAAGTTTGAGGGTACTTGTTTATTTTAGTGCTAAACTTTCCATAAACAGCACCAGCAAATTAGAAATTATTACAAAAGTTGCAAAATGAAGCAGGTTTATAAATGTATAAATATATGTACCATAATTTGCTTTTAAAAACATTTTCTGCAGTAAAAAGGCGACGTTAAAAAACTTTTCAAGCCTTTGCAAATATCCTTTGGCAAAACTTTTGGTTTTTTGGAGAAAAACGTTACAGACCGCCACCTATTTTCCCCGTATTTACAATTTTAATTATTGTCCATTCCAAACAAACTAATTTGTCCATTACATTTACAAATTCATTAAATATTTCATAGCATTTAAAGAGAAACGAAATAGAAAACCATGGTAGGAACGCAGCTCTAAATAATTTCCCTACAGAAGCGCAGTGTGTACAAGATACGGTAGTTTTGTCCGTGTGTGACCCTCTTTAATGTACAGAGGAGGCGGCTCTTACATGGAGGAATGGCGCGGTCTCAAACAAACGCCGTTCATATTCAGTTGGATAATTTGGTTAAGAGGTGCAACAGAGGGGCACAGGCGGAGGACTAACTAAAGTCAATAGACAGCCGTTAGTTTACTTTTGAACTGGCTCGTCCAGGCATGGACCGACGACAGCAGCAGTCACGGCAAGATTTAAACATGAAAGCTGGCCCGTCACTGGCAGAGGCAAAAATTTCTCTGCCTTTTGCAGGGTTTCGTTCGCGCCGAGAGCTGAGCCGGGAGAGAAAGAGAGAAATGTACGAACCCACACACACACACATGCTGAAATTTCCGGTTGGCAAAAAACCGAGCCTTCTTCGTAATTAATATTTACCTGCGTATTCGGCCGTGTTGGCTGGCCTATGGTATTAATAAAGTTTGCGACGGTGAAAGAGCGAAATTTAATTAAAAGCGGGTCCGCCAACAAAAAGGAACGACGCAGGGAACCCAAAACTGCTAAAATGGACCCACCACTTTTATTCAGAAAAAATCAGGATTTCTACGTCAGATGTTAAAAATTAGCTCTCGTCGTTCACTGTAGTTGATTTGTTATTCTCATTATATATCAGTTTCAATGTCGGTAGAAGAAAACAGATCAATCAATATCATAGCTGGCAATAAACTGTGGAATCGAAACACTTTTAGGTTTCATCAGATTTTTATAAAAAAAAGGAAAATAAATGGTGCTGCTCTTGAAAGCTTAATCGTTGTAATCATCTCGATATTTTTTTCTCATCTCTTTTGGACGTATTTGTGGTGCCCTCGAGCCAACATGCTACGTCATTAGCTGCTTTTGTGCCAACTCACAAAATAATTTAGTTTCGACGAGAAATTTTTTTGCACTTTATTTTTCCGTACAGCCTTATTGGAGCAGGCCAAGTGCACAATGTGTCGACGCGATTCAGAGATTTTTTGGTCGGCGCCTAGAAAGAAAGGGAGTGTTGGAAAGAGAGGATTTCCTTTCAAGAGGAACGAAAAAGGGAGGAGAGAGAGAGCCCTTTGTGCAATCAATTTGGAGGCGGCTCTCTATTCGCAAAACAGCACAATAAAGTGTTGTTCAACTCTCCCTCGGGGCGACAGCAAGAAATAGAAGGCTGATGTGAGGCTTAATTTGATCGAGTTTTTTCTCTCTCTCTCTTGACAATCAAAGGGCCTGGCTGAGATACAATTCAGCCCTGCGCGCCTCCTCTTTGCTTGATGCAAAGTGGAAGAGAAACGGAGCGCTCCGCCGACCGGGGCCACTTTTGCCACTCTGATTGGGAAAACGTCGATCGAGTTGACCTAACCTCAGTCACAGCTGAACCTTTAATTTAATAAAAGGGCAACAAGGTTAACCTCCTTCTTTGCCACCGATCAATCGATAGACCGCGAGAACTATAGCTGTTCAAGATTCAAGCTGCGCGGATGTAAATTACATTGGCAGGCGAGAAAGCCTTACATAACCGTATAAAAAGGCATTGTTATCTCGATAAATTTGAAGCAATCGCAGAGTCAAAAACATCATACATAAATTTTTTGTAATCGCACTGTCAAATAGTTGTGATCGCACGCAAGTAAACAACAGTACAAGAAAAACAAACATGCAATGGGTAATAAAACGCAAAAAGCAAATATTTAAATAAAGGATAAAAGCAGTAGTTTCCTCTGGCAAAGTGAAGCATTCGCTGCAAATAAATCCAAATGACGTTTTCCGTTAACCACGCCACGCTCTCTCTACATAAAAGCAGGTTCATTAAAGTAATAAATTTAGAAAATTGTCGCGGCGTAACCAACCACACAATGCCTTTCCGGCGCCATTTAATAAACTCAGGTGTGTGCAGGCGAAACTTTTAATTCATGCAAATTTTAATCAATATTTGTGGCTTTGAAGTGCCAGACCAGAAGCAAACTTCGATAAGCACCTGCATATTTTGCAAACTTGCTTGCGCCCCCTTGAGGCACCTCTCGACTGGAAACCTCCACATTAATAAATCAGTTCACAAGCACAGCCAACCGAAATTGGGGACTGAGGAAGGTTCCGCCCGCATGACAAATTAATGGAAATCTCCCCAGACTTCACTGAGGGAATTAAGTGAGAAGAGTTTTGGAATTGCATTGCTTTCTGGAGGCCTACACTAATTTAGCGGGAAAGATAACTGTTTTATACCAAGTTAAAAGTGATATTAAAATATGAAAGATTGAAAATGCGATTTGACTAAAATTAAAATGGTTTAAAATGCATGCTTTTTATTATTTTTTTCACTAATGAATGATACTTCAAATGGTTCGCAACTAAAGCAAAATTTAAAATTGATATTTTGGTCAGTTGGGATTTTTTTTATCACCACGCGATCTCGACTAAAAATATCCAGAGAGTTTCAAAATGTCCTAAACAATTAAATGCTTTTTAAATATATAAATGCACAAATTAAAAGCTGTTTCTTTTTAATCGATTTTATTAATTTTTGTAAATGAATGTTGCAGGACCGTGAGCTGTGCTGGTCGTTGGCTTTGGCGCTGCACTACATGCGACTGACAGTTTTCTGCTGGTTAGCCGCGATGACTTTCGACCTGTACTGCTGCTTCAGGGAGAACGTGTCGCTGGTGGCCGCGCTGCCGTCGCCACCGGCGCTGCGCCAGTCGTTCGCCAGGCTGTCCCTATTTGCGTGGGGCGCGCCGCTGCTGCCAACGCTGGCCGCTGGCCTGCTGCAGCTGCGGCCGGACGCCGCCGACCTCTCTGACCCCAACTGCTGGTTCTTTGACGACGTGCCCGCCGCCGCCACCTTCTCCATCCCCGCCGCCATCCTGCTCATCGTCGACCTGGCTTTCCTCGTGCGTGCCGCCGCCGTCGCCCGTGCGGCCGTCGCTCTCCAACTTGAACAACGCGTCAAGGTGATCAAATTACTTCAAGATTCCGTTTGCAGCAATTCTTTATTTGATTTTGATTTTATGTGTATTTTTCTTGAATTTATAAATAGGAAAGAGCAGGCTTTTTATTTATTGACATTTTTTGCTCGAAAATTTAAGACTTTTTGTCTTTTTGTTTAAATATGATAGCTTTTGGTTAAAAGTCAGTCACCATTTTTTAAATTGTGGATTTCAAAATAATAAAAAACAAGCACAACCACTGCTTGAAACACTCTCTTGCTCGGAACCAAGCAATAATTAGTTCAGTTTGAAGACAAAAACTGTCCCTGGTCAATATTTTTGCTTAAAATAAAATTCAATTAAAATGACTGATATTCCCTAGTTCCAATTTTATTGACTTCCTTTTGTAATTACCGCAGGACATATTATTTATGGTTGGAAGTTTTCCGGTCTTGGAGAACTTGATACAGGGTGATTTATTTCGTTTTTGCACCTCACAATCAATCAAGTGTAAATTTCTCTTCTTTTGTTATGCTAAAATCTAAGATGGTTGATGGAATTTTAATGGGAGACGAAAAACCACCGAGACTTACATTTTTACTATAAATTTCGCAGGCGAAGATGGTGCGACGAAGGCGGCTGCAGCTGTGGCTGTTCTTCCGGCTGGCCGCTTTCCTGGCCGTGGTGAGCGCGACAGGCGTGGCCGGCCGCCTCATGCACAGCCACATCTTGCTGGCCGCTTTCTGCGTGGCCGCCGGGCTGCAGGGCCTCGTGGTGGCGCTGAGCGTGGCCTGCAGCTGCCGCGTCCTCAAGCTGTACACGCGGCCTCGTCGCCCGCCGCCGGCCGCCAGGCCCGGCGCCCTGCACAAGGCACCTAGCGCCATGCACCTCATGCAGTCGTGCGACGCCTCGCCTGTTTGATCTCTCTCAGTGTCTGCGTTTATCACCTCTCTCCTTCGAAAGCATATCCCAATGTCTAAATATTGTAAAGCGCTATACAGAAATAAATGTATTTTGGTGTGAAAGAGTCTGATTTTATTTTCTTTTAATCATTCATGCTCATTTACAAAGAACAGCATTCAAAAATTACCGTTAGCTTTCTGATAGGAAATATTGAGGCTGGGCTATCTGGAATAAAAATTATGAAGTAAGCATTGATACCAAATCAGCGCCTCCCAGTTGATAAAAAGCTAATCGGTCTCCTCCAAATACGCTTATCAGTGCCACGATATCGTTAAAGTACGTCTTGCACAGTGAAATTTCGCAGTATCTTGTAGAAAAATGGCTGAAACTCAATATCTTGACTCTCGGATGGCGCTTCTGAACAAAAGACTTGAAGCTCTTAAACTAGGAAAGTACACTGATTGCTCGTTCTTGGTCGGACCAGAAGATGCAGACGCAAAGGTACTTTCTAAAAAGCGTAAATTGAGTCTATAAGGTGCAGCAAGGGTGCGATTCACCTTTGCACTGTCACCTAAGAATAAAAAATCTAAATTGTATTTTTGAAAATGATTATAAACATTAAGAAATGTAATTAAAAGTTGTCCCATGTCTGAACTTCGTAAAAATTTTCATAGAACTTCGTTTTTTTTTAACTTGATAGCACGGGTTCTAACCAACAGAATTTACGAAAAATTGCCACCGTTGAACTCATCTCAACCTCCTCTGACCAGCTGAAGGTTTTAGAGTTGTTTACCTTCCAACCCCGATTGCTAAAATAATTTTAAAACTGAGGAAAATACTTTTGAGAACATTTTTACTGTAGTAAATCCAAGGGGTTGAAGGGGTGAGGGTTAGAACACCCTTAAATATTCAGGGTAGGTTGAGACGTGTCTAAAGGTACTTAATTTTTGTAATTCTAATGGTTAGAACCCGTGATTTAGAGTCAACAAAAACAAAATTGAAAAATTTCGTGTTTTGAAATTATTTTAAACTCCAAATCTCGAATTCTAAACCATCAGAATGGCAAAAACTACCCACCGTTGAACTCGTCTCGACCTCCCCTGACCATCTGAAGGGGTGCTTATGCTTAGTCTTCAACCGTTAAGTTCCTTTACTTCATCCCTTTCGAAAGAGTAAAAATTTTATGCCTCTGGATTTTTGTATTAAATTTGCATTACATTTTAAAATATTTTTCGGTTGTTGTACTGGGTGTTAATTTACTTAGAAAAGTTTTTTGATAAAACATTTTTAAACCCACACAGATGGAGCATGATAAAATTTCTATTATCAAAATTACAAAATTTAGCAATGGGGTGAAAAGGGGATGGGGAAGGAATTCCTCAATACTTTAGCTGGTTATTGGAGTTCGAGACGAACTGCAATTATGATGCAATTATGATGGCGTGCTTTGGAGGTGCAAAAAACCTGGAAAATCGAAAATGTCATATTTTTTGTAGTGGAATTTCTCGAAAACTAATGATAAACCCACTTTAAAATTTTCAGCTTGATATTTTGCTGCGGCGAGGATTATTATTTCTTATTTGAAACAGGAAAAGCGGAAAATTTGTGGCATATCCTGTCCAGTCCTGTTCCGTTGAAAATACTTCTATCTCCGTGGGAAATACCGGAAAAATACCGGATTCCAGTTTCCAGTTTCGGTTCCTTGTCTTGAGATTCACTCTTGTTGACTGATAGGAAGTACTAATAAGAAAATTAATTTGTGAAACCTAGTAATTACTTTCGTAAAAAACAATTTTGGTAAAAAATGTTGGATAATTAAATGTTAATTTTAATTTATTTTTACAAAATTGCAATATTTTTTTTAAAATTTCCCTTTTTTTAGGAAGTGCACGCTGTTAAGTCGATCATGATGATGGGCAGCGAATTTATGGAAGGACTGTTTAACAGTCCTCTCCCTCTACCAAACCCTGTTCGCATCAATAACGTCGAGCCTCATATTTTCGAGCTCGTAGTGGAGTAAGGGAAAGGAATATATTGCCAAATCAAATTTGCGAGCTTCAATTGGCAGGTTCCTGCATCTCACCGAATTTAACTCCAACGTAGATTGCATGGACGTGGTTGAATTGGCAATAGCAGCCGATCATCTGCTGATCGAAACGCTTAAATCGCATTGCAAGGCTTTGATCGAGTCAAAAGTTACTGTGGAAAATATTTGGCCAGTATTAAATAGGGTCTTGGAATTTGGCATGGAAGACGTGGCTCAAGCCTGCAATCAAGTAATTCGCAGTTAAATATAAAATTAAAATTTATCCCCTTTTATTTATTAGGTTCTTTGTGACGATACAAGAGCTTGCGTCGAATCTTCTGAATTTCTGCGAGCATCCTCTGCGAGTTTAAACCATATGCTTTCATTAGACGTTCTTTCGATCACGTCAGAAATCCATCTAATTGATATTTGTTGGAAATGGGCTCAGCATCAGGAGGATGAGAGGTTATACAGAAGAAACCGTGTTTGAAAATTATTAAAATATTTTTCCTTCAGAGACGCAATGCGTAGTTTGCTGACTGGATTGCGGTTTTTAACTCTGACCCCCGTCGACGCGGCCAACCTCCCAGATTTCCTGACGGACAAAGAGAAAGCGGCAATCATGGAATATTGCATCACCAAAAACAAGAAGTCGGATATTCCTGCAACCCTGTGCGCCACGACCGCTCAGAGAGAGTACATTCTTATGGAGATGACCCAGCTGATTGCACTGGCGACAAATGGCGAGGAATCTGCGTGCGAGGATCTGGCCAAGTTTTCAGATTACTACGCAATTTCCAACAAAATCGAGTTCAGACCACTCCAAGACCTTTACATAACAGGTCTTTCGTGCTTTGGCGTGATTTTGGAGGGTTGCGTAAACCCCGGAATAAAATTTAACCCTTTGAAAAATAGCTACGAGAAAATTGAGACCAAAACAAGTGCGTTTAATTGCACGGTGACACTCAGGGGTCTCGGCAACAAAGATGAAACCTGGGATCTGACCAATCTACCCTCTAATACGCCGTGGGCAGTAAAGCTAAGAGAACCCGTGCTTCTGAAGAAAAACATCGAGTACTCTGCCAATTTGCTTTACCATCCTCGAAGCTGCAACTATTATTTTTTGAACAAACGAAACGAGGACGATGTTAACAGCTCCCTACAAAATTTGCTGCACCCAAGAGTGTTTTCTTCATTTAATGTGACTTGGTCCAGTGATTACCACACGCAAAATCGCAATGGTTTGAATGGACCAATCTTTTTGCACAATATCAGCTATGTAATTAAAAAATAAAACCTAAAATGTACTGACAGACGTTTTTATAAACATAATATAATGTGAGTTAATTAAATTTCAACCCATCCCATTTCATTTTTTTTTCAAAATTGTGTCACGCATACGAAATATATTTCGCACAAAAGATGGGAATTATAATACCTGTACATTTGAATACAAAAAATGTCTAATTTATTGCTGCGAAAGTGAAAAAAAATAAAACCACAGAGTGATTGCTGATTGAGAAACATCCACGTGAATATAATAGAAAAAGAGAAAAAGGGAAATAGACCATGTTATACTTTTATAGTTTATTATTGAATTAACCTTGCCAAATAATCAGTTGTGACATGAATGTAAAAGAATTGTTTTGTGTGTAAAGAAAAATATCCTATTTTCAATAAATTATAATTATATAATTTTTCGTTGAGGCACTACGCGCGGATCGCAGCTCGCGGTCATCCTTTTCCCGCGTCAAAATTCAGAGGGCGTTTCGAGCGAGAGGAACAAATGAATAGCGAGAGCGAGAGTAGCAACAAAAATATAACTCATTGATGACAACGCGTTTCTCGGTCAGAAAATCCAGTAATTTTTGCTTAATTTCATCGGGAATATTTGATATCGCTGAATAAACATGAGCTCGATTGGAACAGGAGTGAGTATTACCAAAATAATATCTAAAATCTGTATACCTTTGAATCGTACTGTCTAAAAAAATCATTGTTTCAAATCCACCAAACCGGCGACTTTAAATTCGGCACTTAATTTCTCGGTATTATTTCAGTATGACCTGTCCGCTTCACAATTCTCCCCAGATGGACGAGTTTTCCAAGTAGAATATGCACAGAAAGCAGTGGAGAACAGCGGGTAAGGCGCAAGCATCGTAATTCCTAATTTTTGTATGGTAAAGTTACAGTTTCTGCCGGGTTAAACATCTTGCCATTTCTTATGAGATTCCCATGTAAAAGTAAGGGTGGCGAAAACTGTAATACTGGTGAAAACTAAATTTTCCATACACATAATATATGATATCTCGCTACGACTGTAGTATGTAGATAACTGATATAACATTATTTGCTAACTAAGCTGCATTAAAATTAAATTACTTTTAATCTACACTCAGAATCAATGAATTCAATTCAATATAAAATTGCTACAAAAAATTATCAATAATGTTTTCGTTTTCAGCACTGCTATTGGTCTCCGAGGGAAGGATGGTGTGGTGTTTGCTGTGGAAAAATTAGTCCAATCCAAATTGTATGAGTTTGGAGCCAACAAACGCATTTTCACTGTTGATTCTCATGTTGGAATGGTATTTTTTCACCATTTTTTCAAAACCGGTCTTCTCATAATAAAATTTTAGGCCGTCGCTGGTTTGCTCGCTGACGCCAAGCAGATTGTCGAGACTTCAAGGTCCGAGTGCGCTGATTACAGAAGTCAGTACGGCAGCAACATCCCACTGAAGGTGATAAATTAATCATTTCTAGCCCCGGAATTGTGAATTAATTGGCTCTTGTTTGCAGTATCTGAATGACCGTGTGTCCATGTTCATGCACGCCTACACCCTATACAGCGCTGTGAGGCCTTTTGGCTGCAGCGCCATCATGGGCTCTTATGACCCCATCGAGGGACCAGCAATGTTTGTTGTTGACTCATCAGGAGTGTCGCATGTAAGGAACAATGACCATTAAATTAAATAACAAAATATATTTAATTATAATAAATTCTACATTCTCAGGGATACTATGGCTGTGCGATTGGAAAAGCTAAACAGTCAGCCAAGACTGAGATGGAGAAGCTAAATCTTGCGAACATGAGCTGCAGGGAACTCGTGAAAGAAGCTGCGAGAATGTAATTATTGAAATCAGTGCTAGCCGTGGCCATATTTTTGGCGCTGGTTCCAGCACACTCCTTTGCTTTCGTGTGATAAACAATTATTGATTTTATTCACAGTATTTATCTTGTCCACGATGAGCTGAAGGACAAAGCTTTTGAACTGGAACTTAGCTGGGTTGGAGAGGCCACTGGAGGCAGACATGAGAGAGTACCAAAGGAAATCTTCCAGGAAGCTGAGAAGTTCGCTAACTCTGCTCTTGAAGATGATTCCGAGTCGGATTCTGAGGATGCTTAATTTGTTAATTTCTTAATACGTTCAAAATCGTTTGATAAATTTCATTATAATAAAAATTAAGATGACTTAAGATACAATTTCAATGGATTTAATCTAAAAGATGGTCAGAAACTGATTGATTTAAAAAAATTAACAGTGTCCGTTCTTTTGTATATTTTCTATTCTCAGAAATTATAAAATCAAATTTTATATTTTCCTCGCAATTAAAAACAAATTCTTTCCATCCTGAAAGAACTTACAGGTGGGCGATAATAATTCAGTGATCACGTGAAAAAGAAAATTTTCCAGTGGTGGATGGATAGTGGTTTATGTCCTGAAGAGAGAAAAAAAGAAAGGACAGGGTGGAACTTGAGAACCATTATTTCCCCCTCCGGTCCCCTCTACTGGCATAACACGCAACCGCCTCTCCCTCTCTATTACGACGTCACGCAATAATAATATGGTCGCCATTTGGTGAAGACGTCAAACTCAAAACAGTGGTCGGTGGTTAATGTAATTTACGTAATACGAGGGCGTTTTTCTAGTAAGTTTCAACAGTCATTCTCCTAGTCAATCAGCCCAAGTCTACTGAGTCGGTGTGAAGAAGTAAGTCAGATTTTGCAGCATGTGTCGTTCCCTAAATTCAGCAAAGATTGTGCAATATTTTGGAAACAACAGTTTGACCTTTTTATAAAGCTAGCCGTACTCGCCCTCCTTTTTAGTCTGTCACGCTTTCTCTTTAAAATTTTTTCGATTTTTTGCATTTTGATAGGATTAATGATCTGCTGTGACACACATAATTATTACGTTTTATACTTCGTTGCGGTAGCGGCTAATGACTGTAACTACACTTGGTAGCGAGCGGCGAATGACTGGTAATTCAAATACCTCGGCGTTTTTTACCTTTATTTACATCGATACCGATTTTACAGGAGAGACTTAAAACGAGTTTATTAAATTTGCGTTATGAGTTGGTAGAATCGATATCGATATTTAAAATCTGCATTATCGTGAAGCTATTTTCATACCGTCACACCATAAGAAATCTTCGTCTCACTAATTTATTTTATAGCCAAAACTTGACCCTGAAGGTGGTATTAAACATTTGAGTTTGATTACCAAGTGATTATGCTGCCTTAAGACATTGATTTGTGCAAATAATTAAAGATACAGCTATGCAATTTGATATTTATTATGGTTATTATCGTAATTATGTGATAATTTGACAAAAAATATTAGCAAAAATACATACCATACACGCATACATAAAATTTGATTTTTGCCAACATTGTCATCGCTAAATCTCGGGTTCAAAGTGTCAGAAATGCAAAAACGGCACACCGTTCGACTCGTCTAGAGCTTAGAATACGAGATTTAGGGATGACTATGTCGGCAAAGATCAAGTTTAACGTTATATTATGAGCGCGTGCATGCATTTTTGCTAACATTGCCACCGCCAAATCTTGGGTTCTAATTATAAAAAAATGTAAAAACTGCACACCGTTCGACTCATCTCAATTTCCTATAGATAGCCAATGCAATTTAGGGTAGTATTTTTTTAATTTAAGAGACTTGTTTTGTAGAGAAAAAGTGTCTGAAAGTGCTAAGCAACGCGATTTTTATCTTATCTGTAGTGCACAGGGTGGAAGGGGGATGAGGGTTGATCACCTTCCAAACCCTTCGGCTATCTAGGGAAGGTTTAGACGAGTTGAACGGTGTGCTGTTCTTGTAATTCTGATGTCTTAAACCCGAGATTTGGCGATGACAATGTCGGCGATTATTGAGTTTTGATTTCTGCGATTGCTGCATGTATTGTCATCGCATACACTAGATGGCATAAAAATCACGCTTCTAACCATCATAATGGTGTAAAATTTTGTCCTGGTGTAGATCATTGTAAAAAAAAACAAAAGACGCACGAAACCGTGTTTGGTAACGAAGTGCAGTTAAAGGTAAAAAACGCCGAGGTATTTGAATTACCAGTCATTCGCCGCTCGCTACCAAGTGTAGTTACAGTCATTAGCCGCTACCACAACGACTTCTAATTTTATTCGAGTTTCCTGTCTCTTTGGTTTCGTCATCATTCTTTGTTTAGATTTTCCTACCCACACTCACAAAATACTGCTTACACCTGCTACAGTTAATAAAATTTACATTTGATTCTTGTTATTGCAGTGATTCGAATAAAAGACGAAAGGCGTGAAGACTGGATATGCTTCTTCTGCTGCCATGTTCGGACAGCAACTATATCCATTGGAATTTGGCAGCTGGTGAGTTTATTCCCATGGATATTGCAAATTTCCCCCATTAAATTGTTTTTGAAATGACAACATGACACATTATATATCTTACTAAAACTGCGGTCAACTAAGGAAAGATATCTCCAACTCTTAGCTTAACAAATTAAAAAGAAATTATAAATTATTTTAATTTAATCATTTCATGAAAGCAAAACTTACACAGCTTTAGGGTCAACGCTAATTTTAGTAAATTTGTATTTAAGATGCTGCAAATTCTATCATTGGCCACTGTTGCCGTGATGGTGAGCCACCCTGAATTGGCAGAAAACCATGGCAGGCCAATTACCAGCGCTCCTCCCGAGGATGAATCTACCGGATCTCCTTTGCCGACTCCGCTCTCCAGGACTCCTTCGTATTCTCGTAAGAGCTCGTGTAATTTATATCATGCCGCTTTTGTGAATTAAAGAAATCTTCCTAGGAGACCCGAACATGAACACTCAGATCAATTTGATTGCCATCGCGAGCACTATCGCCCTGATCTACGGCGCCGCCAAAGGACGACCCTTTTACCTTCTGCCTTACTTCTGCTTGAAGGTCTTCGACTTTTGCTTGGCTGTGTAAGTTTCTCACTTGAAACAATAATTTTGACATTTTTTATCTTTTCCTGGTTAAAACCAAACAAATTGGATCATTTCCAGGGTGATTGCCATCAGCTACCTGTGTGCCCTGCCCTCCCTGACGGCCCTTGCCAAGCAAGCTGAAGAACAAGGAAATGAAATGGTAAAGAAGCAATTGCACAACATGAACCCCTCTGCGCTTGGATTTGTCACAATTTTGGCCCTGGTTGCTGCTCTCTACATCAAGGTAAGACCAAATTATTCTATTTTCTGCATCAATTTGTTTATCTCGCTCCAAGCATTTATTCTAAACAAAAATATTTTTACCATTGCACAAGATACAAATAATACTGATAAGAAAAATGTAATGCTCTCTGCACTGAAAACACGCTTTCAACGCGTCATTCGTGAGGAAACAAAGTTATTTCCTCGTGATTTAATTTTGCTATTAGGTTCCGATAAATCCAATATAGGGTTATAAATATTATACAAATTGAAACTGTTAATATTTTACAAACATAATATTTTGCTTCTTAGGCGGCAGTTATTTAGAAATATTGAGAATGAATCATTTCTGAAGCAGGAAATTATTTTTTTATGTGACTCATCATGTCTTAACTATTAGGTATTGTATTAAAGCCTTTAGTAAAGAATTTAATGATCAGTCTGTTGATTTTTATAATGATTATATATGAAGAATATTTCAACAAAAATAGAAAGAGTCAGGCCAAAAATAACAAGACTTAGTTTCAGGATATTAAAAAGAATAAATAACTATAATAGAAAGAAACCTGTCAAATTCAATGAAAAAATTTCCTTTATAGCGCTAATTTTCATTCCGTTCTTGGAATTTTGTAAATAAAATCACTTATCCTGTTACGATTTTATTTCCATTCATCTGGTTACGTTGCTTACAGAATAATTGTGCAAACCGTAAAAAAATTACACCTCGTTGGCCTGGCGCCATTCATCCATTCTTCTCAAATTTCAAATAATTATCTAATTTCAATTATTGCTAATATTCGGTTGCAGCTGTACCTGTTGAGTGTGATCTGGCGTTGCTACCGCTACTTGACCCTGCGGCGAATGTCGGGCCGCGCGACCGTCAGCGTGCTTGGAGCAGCCGGATTGGCTGAGCTGGGCCCTGACTACGACATTCACCCGGCAGCCGCAGCTGCCGTCGTGGCCTCAGGCTCTGCAGCTGGTGGCCCTGCGGCCAACGCGGCTCTGCTCAACCCGCCTGAGTACTCCAAAATTGTCAAGGAGCCGCCACCGATGATTACCCCCAGGCCCGAGACACCGCCGCCACCCTACAGCTCCACTCTCAATCTCAACCCGGCTACAAATGCCGCCCCGACCACTTCCGCCACCACAGCTGCCGCCCAGCAGTAAATGGCAATGCTCGCCTGCTCGAGCTGATTCCTCCGATTTAGTTACTTAACTGAATTCGGCACGTGACAACCCTTGGTTTGTGCGTGTTTGCTACATTTCTTTATTTGTGATAATTTTCCGTTTAGTCGGCAATCGTTTTGAGTGCACGAGATTTTGATTTGCAAATAATATATAAAAATATAATTATCGTTGTCCGTGCTTTAATGAAATTGCATTTTATCCATTTTACGAAATGCAATGAATTTACAGCAACTACTACTTGGTGTTTCTAGCATCGCTTTAAAAAAATCTACGACCGTGAAAGAGTGCATCTCTATTGAATTGAATGACAAGGTCTTATTATGTACTGAAAGTAACTTTTATTTCACCCAGATTTACATAAATGTTGTTCAAAAGATGACTCAAAATGTATGATGCAATTTTGCCCAGTGGGATTATCTCCATACAAATTTAAAAAGAAAAAATCATTGCTTACAATAACTATTTTTGGTCAAGTCAAACCTCTCAAGAATATGACGGTGTTTGCATGACTGTTGTGTGAGACTGCTGCGCTATAAGAGGCAAACCCAGTGTGTAATTTTAAATGAAAAGCGAAGCAGTTTATGCGATTATACTAATTGTATCGGATTACGCTACTAATAAAATTTAATCAGTGTAGGAAAACGTCTTTTCTTTCGTAACATTTCACTCTAATTTACAATATACAGCTCAACAATGTGGTATAGGGCCAGCCTTAGTTTGTTTGAAATCAGTTACAGCTCTCATGCATAGGGCTGTACAATTTTCACAGAAAAATATTTTTCTGTTTACACAAGGGTACGTATAGTTGTACTTCTGGAATCTTGAACCAAAAAGTCGGAAATCACACAGTTATAGACTATGACTAAATCACACGATAATCTGATGACTTGGAATCATTCATATAGAAAGAGTTAAAACTTTAAAAAACGGAATTGAAACATATATCCTATAGTGTCAACTTTCTGGAAATTATCACCGTGCGTAGACAGGAAAAAATCGCGCGACATATTGGTTGCGGAATATTGTCAGTTACTAGTCAAGAATGCAGAATGCACCTGCTTACACATGCTTAAAATGTGGAACATAGAGATTATGCTTTTGGTCACGAGGTTAATATTTTGATACTCAACATCAACATCCTGACACTTGTTTGGCACTCCTTGCCTCCCTCCGCGTAATGGAATAATATTTTAATTCGGTTCGGGTTCGTCCCTAGGCCCGAAATATTTTGACACAGCGCACGACATATTGTCTGCAGATCGGGCACTCACTCATCTGCTTGCCGCATGTGGTGCAGGTGACAACGTGGCCACAATCCAGCAGCACACAGTCAATCGGAGCAGCCATGCACACTTTGCACAGGTTTTCATCACTTAGAGCATCGACATCTGAAAAAAATGGCTGTGTGAAATTGGGGACATGATGGGAAATAAACTTCAGTAACCAAAAGTGAACCAGAAATTGTAATGATGGGTTTTGAATGAATGTTAATTAAATATTTGTTTTCCTAACAGAGGACTCACACTATGTAATATTATTTGATCTTGTATGTCCAACGTTCTTAAAATGTAATTGGGATTTAATTTAGCTTCCGTAGGAGCGAGTTTCAAATTATTTATGATATTGTTCAGTTTATAATAAATCATTGTACTATTTTATTTCTATTCATCCGAAAAAAAATTAGTATAGATTAAGATAAAGTTGATGAAGAATGGTGACTTTGTGCACAGTTATTTTGCAACCAAACATAGCTATCATTACTGAAAATGAGTTGTTTGGACATGCTTCAGGGTAATTAGAACTCAAGTGCTAACATGAAAACAGATGGTGCTTTGTTAGACTAACCTATTTTTAAGTTTTCCTGCAGCTGACTTCTGAGGCGTTTCACACGTTCTTGCAGCTCTGACTTTTCGCAACAGCCTCGAAAGTCTACCCTATGATTTGTGAGTAATATCTGAAACAATATGGCGCAGAAGTTGTTTGAAAATTTGAATTTGTTTTATGAGATACCAATCTGAAATGATTGGATTAAATCGCAAACATTGAAATCCTAAAATAGAATAAAAAATATTTTTATTCTCAAAGGGATTGATACCTTAAGGTTTTTGACTGGCAACTTTTCCAATTCTTCATCAGTCAACATGGATATCTGTAAACAGACAGTTTAGAGGAGACCAGCAAAGAAAACTCAACAAACAATTACATTTGTTCTACTAATTGAAAGGATGGTCTCCGATGTGGAGCGCTGAGGAACACTGCTGGACGCGCCTGACTCCCTGTGCGATGAAGAGCTGGACGCATTAAGGTTTGGCTGCGAGCCGGACAGGCCGCTGCCGTTAACGAGATTGGTCAGCAGGGGGTTGGCCAGCCCGCCGAGGGGCAGCGATGTGGACATGGGCTCCTCGGGCTGCTGTTCACGGGTGCCCGGAATCGGGACGGATTCTGACTCGACAGGGTCATTTGGCGGAGACGGCGGCGCTTCCTCTGCGGCAACCACATTAATCAAGGGCACCTCAGCAGGCGGCGGAGGGTCTGGGGGCAGGTGCGACGAAGGTGAGCTGTTGTTAGAGCTTGGTACGTGCGGCTCTGTGTCTCCAGATGAGGTCGACGAACTCTGCTCGTTGATAACAACCCATGATTCATCGACGCCTCTCGCTGACGTCCGATGAGGGCTGTATGGGGGAATGGGGTTCAGTTGGAAGCCGCTGCCCAGGTGACTCAGCGCCAGCTCGACCAGCTCTTCCTTTTCTAATAAGTGAAGAAAAATGACTGTGTAATTTTGCTTTAAATAAAAAAGTAAAAAAAACTAACCGACGCATCCGTGCGTAGAGACGCCGTTTGCAGACAAGTATGCTTTGATGTCCCTGGCCTTCAGCGGCTGCAGCTCCGCCCTGTCGATAGGCCAAGTGCTCAGCACTCTGCACGACTTGCAAATCAAAATTCTCTTGTTGAGGCAGTCTGAGCAGAAGCATCGAGCGCACTTGTTGCAAATATACTGGAACAAAATAATATGAATTTGAAGCTCATTTCTAGATGATAACAATATTTGTGTCAAGAGGGGATATAAAGGCAGAAATAAATTCAAGGACAGTTTTTACGGTGCTTGCGTTACGTGTGCATTTCATTTGTACTATGCAGCTCTATCGTTTGTATGATACATACGATGTTAAAATTATTTTAATCGATGCATGCTCATACTTTTTTCCTGATAATGTTAAAGTTGGCACGACAATTCTCGCACTCCTCAGTAGATGTTATGCCTGCGTTAGAGAGTCTCGTCGGCACGTCCTGCAAAGGCGAGCAGTTAAATCAAATGATGAAATCTAGGTTGTTACGAGACTTTACGGATAGGATCCGACGGCAGCTCTTGAGAAACGTCGACATCGTGTGGAATTCCAGGCTGCGGCCGCGATTCTAGCCTACCTCAAGCTAAGGACGTTCCAAGAAACCTCCTCCATCATCCAACCAGACCTGTTTTTGTCTATTCTTAGCTGTCCACTCCTCGTCCTCGCCCTCGCAGTCAATTATATTGTTTGCTGCTCGATTCCCACCACCCACACACTACTAAGTACAAAATTGTTTAGATTGGGCACGCCCACAGTTGCCAACAAAACGTCACTGCGCATTTCCTACACCACCCAACCAAAGAGGTAGCCCGATAGTGGGCACTGCGCACAGACAAAAATTAAATTTGATCCAGAGCCATTGCGCAGACGAAAACAACTCTATTGCAATTTTCTACAACACTAAAATTTTACTTTTAAGTACAACCCTCAGCCACCAGGAGAGTCGAGGAGAGTTTATGAACGCACCTTCTACTGCCGAGACTGTCGAGTGCCGTTGTTGTGTCTTTCCATTACATACGATAATTTTGCGAATTTACTTGTGAATAAGTTTTGTTCTGAGAAGAAAACAGTCACTATTAGGTAGATTATAAATCTAGCATCCACATAACATCAAATTTCAAGTTCTTTCGCAATATCCCTATTGGTAGGTATGTATCTGCATATTTATGTAATAGTTACCACAGGTATGTATCTACTATGATATGTACATTATGTATATGTATACAACCCACATATTAACGTGAATTAACATTATGTACTCATGCAAAATAATTTTTCTATATTCTGTATTAATTAATGCAATGCATAAATTATTATTTAATAGATACGTATACCTACATACATTTCGTGCCATTGGTGTCGCTGCGAAGAAATAAACAATGGACGAGGATATGCCGCTAACTGATACGCCCGACTGTCCTCCGGATCAGGAGTCTCAAGAAAATCAGGAACTGGTTCAAGTTAAAGGGAATGGGGATGCTGCAGATGTGAGCGGTGAGATTATATGCGTGAACTTGTCGCAAGAAGAAGATCTAGTGAAGGAAGAAAGTGGAGGTGATTGTCCTGCTGCTGTCTGCGTTGACCTGGAGCAAGAAGATACGCTTGCTAAGAAAGAAAGTGGAGGTGAATGTCCTGCTGCTGTCTGCGTGGACCTGGAGCAAGAAGATACGCTTGCTAAGAAAGAAAGTGGAGGTGAATGTCCTGCTGCTGTCTGCGTGGACCTGGAGCAAGAAGATACGCTTGCTAAGAAAGAAAGTGAGGGTGAATGTCCTGCTCTTGTGGATACTATCAGTGTCCAAGACACTGAGCCAAAAGACGTTTCGGTGGTGGCGAATGTCACTCAAAAAGCCAAACCAGAAGAAAAGCATGACCCTTACTTTTACACAAATCAGGACCACTTCACTTCAGAGATATTTAAGATCGAGCTTCGCAGGCTGCCCAAGTTCTACGGCCTTGGTGTAAGCTCGCCGCTCTACTTAAATGAAATATTCCAATTTCGACTTTGTTTATAGGAGTTGAAGAAATTAATCAACACCACCCTTCAGCTGGATTCAAATAAAGTGAAGCCAACTAGCGGAATCAGTAAGACATCTGTTTTTGTTTGCTTCCGTAGCGAAGCTTCTAAGCAAAGCGGCCTGAAAATTCTGAATGGATACAAGTGGAAAGGATCTGTTCTTGAAGCCATTGTTAGTACTTTTTTCTTTTCTTAATGACAAAATGAGAAAAACAATTAACTTTAATCAGGAGGCAAAGCCGGCAAAAGATCCGCTTATGCTGAAACGAAAAAAAGATGCTGTTCAAAACCAGGGAAATAAACAAGCTAAACTAGATGATCAATCTCAAATATTGATGTATGTGAAAAACCTCAAAGATGTGACGACGCCCTACTGGATCCATACATATGAAGAGCAGGTAATACCATCTGTGATTATTTACACGAGAAAGTTATTTTTATCGCGCTCTAGATCAAAATGAAAACTACAATTGTTCGCAACGTCATGCACACTTATGCCAACCACTTGTCAAAAGGCTACTTGGGTCATTGGGTTGAATACCAGAAATCGCTAAACAACGGCCTCATTTGTCCCTTTGAACCTTTCCGTACTGTCAAGAACACAACAGGGTACAGGAATCGCTGCGAATTCACCATTGGTAAGTAGTGCTCTAAACGTTTTGCCAGTATGTTCAAGGATTTAACAAGTCATAAAGCAGGGAGCCTGATATTATTAATGTGATGTTAATTATTTTAATAAGTTAAAATTGCATTGTTATTCTATTAAATAGTTTTATTGAGTCAGCTCTCTGGATTCTGTCAATACCACTTTTTACTTCCGATTTACTTCAAATAATGGCGAAATTAATTTTCAACCTAACGTTTCATGTTTATTTTACTTGCCTATAGATTTTTCTTATTAAAACATGGAATTTAAGCCCCAGAATTAAATTTTAATCACCCAGGTCTTCATCCAGTGACGAAAGAGCGAGTTATTGGCTTTCGAATTGGGGCGTATACGAAGGGCGATTGCTCAGTGCTGCCGGTAGATGAGTGTCTGCACGTGAGCGACGTGGCCAAGCAGTGCGCCCGAGTGTTCCAGGAATTCGTGGTGTCCTCAGAGTTAGAGCCACATGACCCCATCAACAGGAAGGGCCACTTCAAGACTTTGGGTGTGCGTAACACAACCACGGGACAGGTGATGGTCACGCTTGAAGTCTGCACCACAGGCCTCTCCCAGGAGCAGATTACTAAATTGCGTGCTGATTACAAAAACTTCTTTGTCTCTGGACCTGGCCAAGTACTTGGTGTCAACTCTCTGAATTTCAGGGAACTTGATGTGCAGTAAGAAAACAATATCCTGTGATTTGGATGAGTTGCGTTTAAACCTGGTATTTTTAGAACTAAGAAAGGTGACAACTTCAGACCTGTGGACCATATTCATGGTGAGAGGTTCATCGTTGAAAAGCTGCTTGGCTATGAGTTTCAAATTTCGCCTGCGTCATTTTTCCAAGTGAGTATTCACTCTCTTGCGTGAGACAAGTATTTAAGTATTTAAATATCACAAGATAAACACTGCTGGTGCTGAAATTCTCTACTCAACCATTGCCGAATTGGCAAATCCTAATGATAAAACCACTGTGCTTGACATCTGTTGCGGAACTGGCACCATAGGCATTTCTATGGCAAAGGTAAAGATATAATTTATTAACATTAAAGACGCTCTGATCGTGGTGCGATTTATAGAAAGCGGGACAGGTTTTGGGCGTGGAGATTATCAAAGCAGCTGTGGAAAACGCTAAGCAGAACGCGATTCACAATGGTGTGGCTGGCACTTGTGATTTTTTCACTGGCGACGCCCAAGATGCTCTGCAGCCTACCATAGTGAGGGCCAAGTACGACAATATTGTGGCCATACTTGATCCTCCCAGGGCAGGGCTAGGTAAGCCCCCCATCGACCCATTTAATATTGGCCATGAATTCTTTTTGAGTCAGTTAGGCATGTTAAATTACAATAATTCAAATTGGAGGTGGAGGTAAACTTGATTATTGTGAAATTAATATAATGGATTTTGATTGAAATAAATTTTTGCTTCAGAATTTAATAGACAGTCAAATTTGTTCAATTATGGACATATTCTACATAAAATTAAAATTATTGAACGGCTTAGCTCTGCGCGAATTTACTTTAATTTAGCTTAATTAATTAATTTAGCTTAACAACAACAAAATCATACTATCAGATTAGCGAAACTTTGAGTGGAAAAATAAAATAACACTCCATTATTATACAGTTGCTATTTCAACCTCATAACCATAGGCCAGGGTTCTAGATTATTGTACGCTATCTAATGTCATCAATTCTGAGCACACAAATTCTTAAAGACACTCATAAATAATCTGCAAACTTATTCAGTGCTTCAAAGTCTTTCAGGAAGCAAGTTCACCATTTCAGTCTGATTTCTCTTACGTTTTAAAATTACTCTCATAAATCAGAGGTAGTCAAAACTTACCATAATTAATTGTTTCTGAATAGGAAACTCCGTTCTCAACATGATCAGAGCCACCTGGAAAATCAAGCGGCTGGTGTTTGTGGCTTGCAACTTCAATGCTTCGTTCCTGAATCTTGTACACTTGGCAAAACAGGCATCTAAAACGACTCCTGGAGACCCGTTTTTGCCTGTTCGGGTGATTCCCATTGACATGTTCCCGCACTCAAAGCAGTGCGAGGTGGTCATTCTGCTTGAAAGGCGGTCAGTCGCTTCACTTGACGTTCCCATGTCCATCCGGGTTAAAGTGCCTGAGGGCAAGGGGGCCGCAACCAAAAAGCTGCCAAAAAATAAACAAGTGCAGCAGCAACAGCAGTTTAAGCAGCCGCCGCAGCATTTCTACGAATCACAACATGATCAGCCTGAGGATGTCGAGTTCCTGGAGGAAGAGTGCTATGACGATGATGAGTTTGATAATTATGAAGAGGCTGACGATGTTGACTATGAAGAAGCTGAAGCTTATGCTAGACAAGTAGCTTACGAGGAAGCTGAAGATTATGCGTATGAGGAGCCTCAGGTAATTGATTTTTTCTTAAATTTTGTATTCTATATACTTTATAGACTTTTTAGATAGGAAATTCGAAATTTCAATAATGTTTGCAAAGAAAAATTTGAAACTGTTTGAAGGCGTGACTTAAATATCTAAATTAAATTTAAAATTTCTGTCAAACTAGCAATATCTAGAACCATAAAATATAAATATTAATTTGAATAATATATATTTAAAATGGATATTACAATTTTTCAGCCTTAGATTTGAGTAACACAAAACAGTAATGCTTTATATTTTTTCCCACAGGTCAACTACAGACGAGTGATGCCGCCAAACTTTAAAATGCCAAGCATTGCAACGTTGAAAAAGACGAATCCACTCGCAAGCAAAGCGACACTTAGGATAAAGAAGTATAAACTGAAAAGTAGGCATCCCCATCTGAAAGGCTGTGCGTTTTGACTAATTTATTGTTGATCCACAGAGAAAGCCATGGAAGAGTGGCAACAATCACAGAACATCCAGTTTTCCAAGAAGGGAAATTCGAAGTCTCCGTGGCAGACGCCGTTCCAGCCGGTACCAAGTGGAGCAGCAAACATCCCCAGGGGCAACACGAAGAAGGGTGCCAATTTCGCGGGCCCTTCTAACTTCCAAAGAGGAAGACACCAAAACCCGTTTGGCCAGAACCAGCGTATGCAGTCACCCTTTACGCCGATGGCCGATCAATTTGTTGCTCCTCAGCAGCCAATGCAGCAGTTTGCACCAGCTTCGCCATTTAAGCTGGTACAAACAGTTGCTTGAATCCATATTAAACACGTTTTCTTTGAAAGCACTTATGATTTTATTCACAAGCACATATTAGGTTAATTCTGACACTCGGCAGACACAATTAACTACTTTTTAGAGAATATTAAAGTTGTAGTTTATTTTGCAATGAAAAATGAAAAAAGACTACAAATGATCCCTTAACATGGGACTCCAGATCAGACCAATTTATTGGATATAATTGCTTATCAAATACCTTTAGCTTCTGTGCACGTTTGCTTGCTTTAAACAAAAAAGTTAATTGTGTTTGAAATAAATCTACTAAATAATTAAATTAAATCACAATCCTGTGCATTTCCCAACACGCATTCTAATTTGTTTGAACTCATGCAGCAAGCAGCGCCACTACAGATGCCGCCGCGACCGGTGTTCAGGGAAATGTCCAGTCAAACCGACTGCAAGGAGTTCATGAGCGCCAACGAGCTGGACGAGGCCGAGCGGCTGGGCCTGAAGTGGGGCAGCCGCGTGTCGGACGGCACACTGCACGATTATCGCAGAATGCAAAAAGAGGAAGAAGAGGCTGTGCAGCGCTTTCGCGAGGGCTTCCTCTCGGCTCTCAGACTCAAGCAGAAAAAGCTGCTCAGTGAAATCGCTAGGAGTGGTCCTCGCAAGGAAACGTGGGAAGACAACCATCTCTACACCAGGAGGGAGAGTAGCAGGTCGACTAGTTCACCGCCCCGCAGAGACTGGTACGATAACAACTGGAAGAAGAATGACTCTTCTGCTGAGCAATATAGCCGAGGCTGGAACAACGACGACTGGAAAAAGAATGACTCTTCAGCTGAGCAATCTAGCCGAGGCTGGAGCAACGACGACTGGAAGAAGAATGACTCTTCAGCTGAGCGATCTAGCCAAGGCTGGAACAAAGATGATTGGAAGAATAATGACTCTTCTGCTGAGCAATCCAGCCGAGACTGGTACAATGAGAGGTATTTCAATTTTTATTTGTTTCTCGCATTATTTTATCCAGTGATATGACCGTTGTATTGTACATGAAATTGTTTTTTTTGTGACGTCAATTTTCTTTTAAATATAAAAATTCGCACTTTCTTATCTATGTCATTGAAAATTTACTTATATTGATTCAAGATCAATTCTCTCCAAACCATCTTCACGCCTTACATCATTTTGACTAAATATGTAGTATACAATTTTCTTCTTCCTAATTTATAGAACGTTCTTGTTAACTTTCTAATTGTAGAATTCGTTTTGAAGGTATGATAGGCGCCGGGAATCTTCTAGCCACTACGGCTCTGGCCCCCTGCGGAAGCCTGCAGCACTGCAAGTCTTCTCAGAGGAGCTGTGGTCAGACTCAGTCTCATCCCAAACGCCAGCAGCACCCATAATCAGTGACCAGAGGGACAAATATTATAGTCCCATCGCTTCTGCGGTAAGCTCCTCTGCACCTTCCTCTGCCACTAACATGTACTCAGGAATGAAGCCGAGTGCTACTTTCCCAAACACAGGCTCCGATTATTATCAAAATACAGGTGCCTCTTTCCAAAATGCGTCATTCCAGTCAAAATCTTCAGACAACTACACCTATGCAGCACCACAAACGGACTTTGCCAACACCCCCGCTATGACGCAATGGTCCAGCAATCAGACTTGGAATTCAAGGCGCACTAATAATTAACGGCAGCTTTTGTTTAGTTTAATTTGCTATACATTAAGTCAATAAACAGTACATTACGTAATTAAATATTTTCATTATCAAATCCCACTCTAACCATAAGCGGTGGAAATACCCAGCAAAAAATTTCCTTCAAAGCGACAGAAGAACAATTTGCGCCGGTTCATAATATATAGAGCTGGCGTTGAAAAAATATTCAATATTTTTCTATCAGATAAATCGACAAATGAGTTTGATTGGGAATAGTAAGTAGAAGGTATTAGGTTACTCTAGTACCTCTAGTAAAATCTTTTACATCAACAGGCTAGAGAATTATCGTGTATAATTTATATCAGATGTAATAACAGTGTTCATTGTTGTGCTATGAAAATTAATGGCTATTTTAATAGTGAACACGATTTAATCTGGTATCAGTTTTCTGTAATAAACTTGGAAATGAAGCCTGTGAGCTTAAAGAGATAAGATAAGAGCGACGATTGAAAAGAGAAAGAAAATTCAATGTCCTTGAACCGACGGTGGCGGTCAGCCGACAGGCAGGCATTCAACACTCGGATACCCCCTCTCATTGCTGGCAGCAGCTTCACACTCGCAGCTCACGATCAGAACATCAGAAGTCACCACGCCAGTCTTGTTCTGAGAATGCTGCACACCAGTGCAGGCCGGTCGGTCCGATCAATTAGTTCCTTATCTATCCAGTTCATTTGATTGCCAAGCAACTGCACTCAGGTAAAAAAGATTTTTTTTCTCCGTTGACTTGCGCGTAGGAAGGAATTTCTATAGGAATTCCTGAGAGACAAATATTTTTTGTTCTTTCTGTTAGCATAAAAACCAATAACGTAAATACAGGGCCAGACTGGCCATTGGATTCACCGGGCAAAGCTGGGTCGTGGCCAAAATGGACCGTGTAGGCCAGCCTTATAATGAAAATGGTCAATAGATGGCTGGCAAAATCCGCAGTGCCCCGGTTGAATTTTCACGCCAGTCCGGTCCTGCGTTAATATTTTCAATCTTTTGTGCAGGAGTTTTTCTTCGTCCATTTTTGCTTTCCCTGTAGCTTAAATCTTAAAATATTATTTTAAGAAATTCTCATCTGTAAATTTAATTAAATTGACAAAACTTGATGAGTGTGACAGTTAAAAAAGTAGTAATGAAGATTGTGCACTTTTAGAGATTCTTGAAAAGCCGCGAAAGTGCAATTTTCGCTTGAAAGAAGATTGCAATGAAATCTTGTAGGTCCTAACCTTCCATCCGAAGGTTCAAAAGTCTAGTGCTACTTGTAAGATAAATGCAACATATTATTAGTTTCTTGACCGCTTTGTACTTTTTCACTATCATTCATTTGCGTGCCAAAAGGGTTGAAAGGTTAATCCTCAGCATACATATCCGAACTACAAAATATATGCGGATGAAGGAATAGTGATGCTTGCTACACATTTGCTCGGGGTTAAAAAAAAATAGATTTGACCTGCAGAGCAAATTTTCAGGCTGTAAAAGACCTTCAATCTTATGTTCCGGTTGCCTAGATTCGTTGAGAAAATCAGACTTTGCTCTTAATCATCAGATAGCTCGTTTTGTCTAGACGCAAGATGAGATAACGGGATATTGCTGGGCATCCTTAAACAATTTCCTCATCCAAGTTGCAAGAGGCCGAGTTTGATCTAAATGTGTAAAATATTTTTAGCCATGCTGCTCATAGCGATATACTCGTTGTTCATCGTGCTGGCGGATTTGGTGTCCCTGCAGTTTAAGCTGGTCTTTTCCATCTTCCAAGTAATACTCAGAATAGTTTTCCCGCCGAAAGAGAAATCGCTGAAGAACGAGAATATATTGGTAAGAACCTTTTTCTTCTTGCTTTAATTATATTGAAAATAATCTTAACAAAATAGATGTGATATTAATCTGCTTTTTCAAAATCCCCTTCCTTATATATATGCTTTAAATTTGATATTAAATTTCTGTAGATTGGGTTTGATTTTTTTACGGACTGAATGTTTATGCACTTGCATTGAGAGCGAATGTGCCCATATATCTTAAATTAATTTCAGATAACTGGAGCGGGTCATGGCATTGGTCGTGAACTGGCCCTCCAGCTGGCCGGCTTGTGCAACCAATTGGCCCTTTGGGACATCGACATAGACAAGTGCGAAGAGACAGCCAAGGCGATCAGGGCCAAGGGAGGAAAGGCTGAGTGCTACAAATGCGATATCTCAGACAGGACTTCCGTGCTGGAAACTGCATCCAAAGTGCGCCGCGAGGTGAGTCTAAATAAAAAAATTAACAAATCAAGAAAGCTACGCGTGTAATATTACTTTTGAAGCACAGACGATTCCACTTATTTCGTATTAAGAGGCCAAGTGGTTTTCAAATCGAAATTGTTAATACGATAAAAGCTGCGCGCTGCCTGAGAAAAGACACGAAGCGCATCACAACAAGTGAGCCGCTGACGTGCATAAATACAAAACACGTAATCGATATTATTTGAGCTGGCGCGTGATCTTAGCCCTTTGGACTGCATCTCGCGCACACACACAATCAATCCGTGGACAGTGTACTAACACGATGCTGGAATTTCAGAGATTGCATTTGACCAACGCGTGATTTGACACACGAAATTTGTGCCAATGCCAAACTGACGAAAACAGGATTGTAACGCATTCAGTTTTGGAGCGTGGAGTACAAAAATTAAAAAAAAAACCATAAATCCCGAGCGCCTAAAGTTGAAAATCATACTGCGCCGCATCTCTTCCGTGATGAGCGGATAATCTATTTTGTATTCAAGCCTATAATATATATTAGAAACCAAAATCAAATTCTATGGCAAACATTATTATGAAAATATGAAATTGTTTAAATTAAATTATAATATTATTTTGCTTTTGCATATTAAAAAACACTAAAATTAAATTTCCATAGCTTTTTAAGGACTAAATGAAAGCAGTTTTAATACAAAACTTGTATGACTATAATTAACATAATTAATCTATGAGTTAGAGTTTCTGATGTGCTTGATAAGACTCACGTGTATTCTTATTTTCATGAAATAAGACTCACGTGTAGTCTTATCGTAACAATTTTTGAACTTACTGATCGTCGAACTCGACCGATATATTTTTGAATGACAATGGTATCAGCGAAATTGATAAGATTGCGAAATTCACAGGTTGGTTTCATCGGAATGATTATAAATAATGCAGGCGTCGTTCCCATTCATCCCGTCCTGGACCACAACCCCCAGGAAATAAAGAGGGTCTTTGAAATCAACGTCATCAGTCACTTTTGGGTAAAACCAGCAATTATGCATTTTTTTTCTTAAGTTTGATTTATTTTAGATGCTGGAAGCGTTTCTGCCTGCCATGATCGCGAACAACCACGGCCACATTTGTGCTATCGGCTCTATGACCGCGCTGGTCGGATCTTCAAATTTGGTGCCCTACAGCGCCAGTAAATTCGCAGTCAGAGGTAAAAGGAAATTTTCTTCTTGAGTTCGAATGAAAGAAATGGCGAGATAAATTATGAAACAGGTGTCCTAATGATACAATCCATTTTGTTAAAATTATATTTTTAGTTAAATGATCCAGCGAAGATAAAACCAAATCGATTCGTTTTTCAGGGTTGATGCAGGCCTTGGAGGAAGAGCTGCAGGAGGACGCACGCAAGCCGAAGATACACCTGACGACGGTGCACCCGTTCATCGTGAACACAGGCCAGGTGCAGCGGCCACGGTTACGATTCCCTCGTCTACTGGGCGTGCTCAAGTCAGAGTACGCTGCCAAGGAAATCATCAAAGCGATCCGGCGAAACGAGCACGAGGCCAGCGTGCCTGGCTGGCTGCTGCCGCTGCACAACATTGTTCGGTAAACACCAATTAAAGTATCAAATCAGTAAGTTAGACTTCAGACAACACTCTTGCGGCTTCGAGTCTCCTGTTCTTCTGTCGCTCGCCTGCCTCTCGTCTTTTTTCTGAAAGTCCAACTGTGCATTTCGCTCTGCTTTGATTTTTTTTTAACTTTTGCTATTGTATAAAAGATTACTGCTGTGCCGGAATTTCAATCCTTGATTGATGCTGGAAGCTTATTTGATAGATATTTCTGCCGTAGAAAAATTGAACCCATATTGGTTTTGGATACACTCTACTGCTTATTTTGTAAAACATTTAAATCGTAATTGGCTCTTCGGATTACTGTGCGATTTATTTATTTTAAACATTTTTCAACTGGCTCACAACCTCTCAAATAAACGGTAATGCATTTTCTGTTGATGGTTGTGCAGCAAAGCAATTCAACCGTTTTGAAATGATATCTCTATTTTTCTAATAAATAAAAAAATACCAATCCCCAGATCCCTGCCTATGGAGACATTTGGTCTGCTGAAGGGCTTCATGGACTCTGGCGCCGAAGCCCACGAGGGCGCTTGGCACGGCGACGCCCTGCGGCCCATCATTCTGCGGCAGCACTCTACGCCAGTGCTGGGTATCAACCAGAGCCCAGTGCTAAGGCACACGCACCACAAAAATGGATTCCACCGACCGCAGATGCTGCACGTGACGCGCCAACGCCAAATTTCCATCTCCGACCTCGGGCTGCACGGACTGTTGAATGGGAAGGAGCTCACACAGACTGCCAAGTGATTTTTCCAAAGTGCAAAAGGGATTGTGTCTACCGTTAAGTTTTCTTATCTTAATTCTAAGCAATAAAGATGTAAGCTAAGATTAATTATTTTTAAATAACCTACTCGAGCTTTGCATTTGAGTCTGGCCAGTGAACTTGTTAAGTTATATATAGGGGTATCTCAATGATAAATAATGAAAAAACTGAAATTCTATTGGCTTTCGTTTAATTTCTCAATGTTGAATAGATTTACAACAACAACCTGTGTATAGCGCATCATAACAGATGCTGAAAGAGGAGAAGTTACGAGAGCGTAAAATTCTACTCTTTTCCCCACCTCCGTATCAGCACAATGTCAGTCCGGGTGGTATTATCTTTTTTTCTTCAAAAGCAAGAGCGAGCATGTCTTTTAAACCTTTTTAAAATTACAAGTTATAGTATAATTTAACTTTTTTGAATAATATATAACGGGAAATCAATGAAAAGTAGTAACAAAACGATGAAAGATTGAGTCTCGCACACCGACCACACCAACGAACCGAACTTTTCTTTAACAGTGGCAAATATGTATGTTTCTGCTCCAATCAATCATGCGTTGCAAGTCCGCGAAGGCGGCTATCACATCACTGATACTGCGAGGCGGCGAACTGGCCCGGGTTGTACATCACTGGGCCTGCCTGCCAAACGACAAATAAATAAAATCAGTCGCGACTCCATCAGCGGAAAATAAATGATAGGGTGCAAAGCAATTTTTTTCGAACGTGAATCTCATTCAGTACAGATTACAAGAAAAATCTAGTTTGCCACTTTCAAACATGCAACAACACCAAGTAAAAGAAATAAAAATCGCCAGCTTTTAAAGCTATTATTACTATTCTATCAATACTTAATAGTATTTTTTACAGTGGAGGCGCTATTCATACGCATTCCGTAACTGGCAACTAAGTGAAAATGTGCCATAAAATCTTTAAATGCATTAACCAAACTGCAATCTTAAAATTCACTTTCAATGCCGATTTAAATTAAAAAAGTATTTTTGAAACTATCAGCGTCTTATCCTTCGTTACCCGATTAATTTTTTTAAATGTCTGTCAACTCATCCTCGGAAAGCTGCATGCGGGAGGAGGAATTTAATGAGCCTGAAGTACGATTGATTCGAGATTCGTCGGCGGATTTAAGACGTACCTGCTGCCCCGAGTTGTCCGAGTCCGAACTAGGCGACACCAAGGGCGAGGAAGCCGGAGTCATATAGTCAGACAAGGCGGGCGCTCCCTCAGCTGCTTAGAAAACAGATTTAGCAAAATTGATACACAGCCACTTGCGTTGAAGCATAAATCTTGGGCGCAATAAGTGCAAATTTGTCATGTTAGGTACAAAAGGCATTTATTCGGCTGGTCCAAAACCAAAATTATCCCTTCCAGGCTTGAAGTTTAAGGGAAAACTTTATTTATCGAGTTTTGCAACGATTGAGGATTTGTAGAAGAACAACTCTCTTGAAATCCAACAGCAAATTAGAGGGGTTCAGCAGATTTTTTAATAAATACCTTTCAAGCCTTCAAATTTTAATTATTTGGCTTTAGAAGGTAAGCTGTGGTGAAAACTGCACCAAATAGTATTAAATTTAATTGTTTGCTCCTTTCGTTCAATACTTAAAATTCATTTCCATAGGACTTAATTTAAAAATTTTGTTGTGAAATTTTTGCTCCAGAGTCATCTCTTTTTATCACAACATATCAGAAAGTCAAAAAGTTGGTTTAAAAATAACGTATTTTAAAAAACAACTTTCCTGCACCGACTACAAAAAATTAAATTCCACCATGAATTAAGTTTCTGACAAATGAGCATTAATTAATTTTAACGTTTAGGTACCCAGCTGGAGGCACACCATCTCTTGATGGCCAGGCAGCGAAATTTAAATCAAAGCCCCAAAAACAGCTGATTGAGGGGTAGAGTACACACCTGGAGCAGGCACAAAGCGAACCGGGGGCGCAGCGTTGGTGGCCCCCATGCCGGGGAAGAGGTCAGCGGGGGCGGCAGTAGGGCTGGCGAAGGCCGAGCCGTTCTGCTGGAGTACGTTCACGTAGTTCTTACGCATGTCTGTAAAACGTTTAGCGTCAATAGGCGCTTGCCGAGCGTTACTCAGCGGCGGCGGCGGCTTACTTCTGCCCAGTTTGTAGCCGGCGCCTGCCAAAGGCGGCATGGAGCCAGCCAAGGACGAGTTGTTGCTGGCGACGGGGGCAGCGGGCGACGACATTGGCGTGCTTGACGCGATAGGTTGCATCATCTTTGGTGGCGCAGGTGGAGCTCCACCAACGTCCTCTGTGCCATCCGCGTTTTTGTCGAACCAACATTGCCTCTTTTCGTCCCATACAATCTGGTTAGTTTGAATAAAAAATTGATGGAGGTTCCCAAGGGGTAAATAAGACGAAAATATTTTTTGAGTGTGATTAGTGCGTGATCCCATATGATTGGCTCAGCAGCCAACAGTCACAAGTGCGTCTTTTTAATAATTAAAAAGGATGGTTCCAAATTAAATAGTGAAAAGGATCAAAACTGTTCAGATGAGTGCAAACTTAAGCTACAGTTCTGCGAGTCACAATGATCCATTGCACAATTAAAAAGCTTGAAATTCTACCCTATCGAAAATTACAGTTAAAAGGGAATCATGTCTGCTTACTACGTAAATATATTTGAATAAAATTAAGTAGCCAACATACAGCGACCCATTTGTAAGGATTTATTAAAACAATTAAAACTTAAGTTGAGTCAATATGCCAATAAAAATCCTTTAAAATCATAATTCCAACAATTGTTTATTATTCATGCATGAACATTATGTCACTATCAAAATTGACTCAAACGAGTGACTCAAAACGACAAGCAGGAACTGCATAGAAGTGCAAATCAAAAACAGAATGAACGCAGCCATATGTGGGCATGGCATTATTATAAGAAATATGTCAAAGTGGAAGAGTTGCAACAAATTTTGCGATAGAGTTCAGGCGTCAGATTCTTTCGTTTCTTACCGGTGGATTCTTATCGTCGGGTAGCTTCATCTGATTTTTGGGGCGGAAAGATATTTTGTTGATGATGTTGTTTAACCAGCCGCTGCCCTCCTGTTCAGGGTGCTGGTTTTGGCCCTGGTTTTGACGCTGCTGTGGCTTGGATGGGGCAGAGGCCTTGTTGGAGCCGGACGAGGACTCAGAGAGCGTCTTCTGGCGCGGCTTCGACGGACCCAGAGAGATAATCGGCTGCAATGAGAGCAACGTAGGGTCACGCCTGGCGCCCCGCGGGGGCCCCGGGAGCTCTAGGGGCTGGTCAATGAGGAAGGTTTTTGGTCGAGGACGGCGGCTGATGGGCCGGTCGATGGGGAACGTGCCTCCAAAGATTAGCGGCCGCCTGCGATAAAGGAGAGAGGCCTCCAGGTACGGGTGGGGGTAGTACGAGGGAGGAGGAGAAGGGAGGCGCCGACCCAGGTGCAGCAGGTCGACGCCCAGGGGATCCTCATAGCGGGGAGGGGCTTGGTGGGGCACCAGAGCGTGCGTACTTACAGAGTCGCGTTCGGGAGTGTCTCTCCCGAGGCACTGGCAGCGTGAAAAGAGGCACACTTGCAATCAATCAAATTCAAAAGGAAATTGCGATAGCAGCGCACATCTCTACGAAATTTAGACCAAACTGGAGATTCCAAGGGCATTTATTTAAAGTGGTGAGGGAAACGTCAACTGACTAACTAAGAAGATCTTTGACTTTTGCTCATGCTTATTGAATTCAATTTATTAAAATCAGCTTTTGCGAAGCTTGAGACATTCACCATCTGCAGCCTCAAGTTAATAATTTAAAGAGCTATGTAATTACCACCGGGGGCCGGAATCACGCGACGCGCAGATATGGCGTCTGGTATTGTACAGCGGAAAAGTTACAAACGTAAAATGAAATTGGCTTAGAAAATACATTCAGCACAATGAATGTTTTTGATGTTTTTTCTTTACTAACAGCTGATTAGCCCGGTAATTGGCAAATCAACCATTAGATGGTAAATCAGGCTAATGGAAATGTAACAAAATAAGCGGGAATGAAATTATTAGGTCGGCGCGCATCCTTTTAGACGCTTCTGATTGGCCGCTGGACTGTCTCCTGATTAACCTCCATGATATTGACTTCTGATTGGCGGGAACTAACACAGATTGCAACCTGGCACCCAGTGGTAATTGCTATACTGAAAGTAATTAAAATGTATGTACAAATTTTTATATCAAATCAGTATTTCTACAATTAATAGTAAGTAATTATTTTAAAGCATTGATTATGCTAAAAGCACAAACTAGCACTAATTGTAAGAATTTTTTGTGGGACTTTGAAAAGGTGCCATCTGCATATATGCAAACGCTAGAGAAGAAGTGAGTGAGAAATTCTTTTCTGCCTGCCTGACATGCCTGGGGCGGCACCTAAAACTGCAAGACCCCGAACATTGAACACGCTCGCTAAATTACCTCTGGCTGCTCTGATTGCTGGTTTGACTGGTCCCAGTAGTTGCTGTAGCCTGGTTGCAAGGTCGCATTTTGGTTCGGCTCAGGCGTTTGCGGAACCGAGGTCAGTGGCGTTGGCTGGTGCATGGGCGACAGCTGCTGCTGCTGCTGTGAAGCAGGAGGAGGCACTGGCGTCTCTGCGTTTGGCACTTGGCTTTCCTCCTGGACGGACCATTGCGACTGCTGCTGTTGTTGTTGCCAGTAGTTGTTTTGATACTGCTGCTGGGCCCCACTATCAGGGAGAGTCGCTGAAATGCAAAAGAAAATATTATATTCCTTATTGCACTCCGATTTTTTGCCCCAAGAAATCTAGCTCAGCAAAACTTTACCTTCCATGGTGATGTTTTCGTTAGGCTGGGTCTGCTGTTGTTGTTGCTGCTGCTGTTGCTGCTGCTGCCACTGCTGCTGCTGCCAGTACTGTTGATTCCACTGCTCCTGGTATGCAGATTCTTCCTGTGTCTGCTGCTGCTCGCTCGCCTGCGGATGGTCATTTTGATAGTAGTTATCAGTTGAAGAAGGACTTTGGCTCGCCAGATGTCGTAGAGATGTCAGCCACTGTGGGTCCGACGAATAGAACGAATCCTCGCCATCCTTGAAACAAAATATAAAAAAATCAGGTTAATCCATGGTATGTCTATTAAAATGGAGATAAACGACTTGATAAAGTAATTTATTTGTGCATTAAACGTTAAAGTTTGTAATTCTGTTATTTTGGGTTCAATCTTGTCAGTTGAGTTCCATCACGTGTTAACAGAAAATAATGTCAAGCAGAAAAAACTGTTAAATGAGACAGAGAAAAAACAATCAAAGGATTTTTGTGGTAGCACAACTGGCTGAGAATAATTTTGATTTCATCGTGTGTTCAAGTCTAGAATTCTCAACAACAGGATTGCACCTGAGCTTAACTTCCAAGTTGACACAAGAACCATTCTACGGAATTAAACGCTTCTTTAGATTCCAACAAAAGGCATATTAAAAAAATACTATCCTTAATTTAAGTTAAATATTGCTAATCACCTCCTGGTTGGGACTGAACAAGGGGTCACTCTGCTTGAGCTTGTCAGCGAGCTCGACAACCTGGGTGGCCAGCGTACCAGTGCAGTGGTGCGCGACAAGAGTGTTTGCCAGCTCTTCGCAATAGAGCAGGGCTTCGGCAGTGAATCCAAAGTCGATCAGTTGACTGGCGTAAATGAACTTGAAAGGCTGAAGAGACGAGACGTGGAAAGAGGGGTTTCCAAGCCTGCGCGCGTATTCGTAAACTTCAGTGCACTGAATGGCTTCCATTGTGGCAAAGTGCTCGAGTGGCAGCGACGCCGACGATGCAAGCAGACACAATTTGGCTGGCGGCTGCTGGCCGTAAGCGCCAAATTCAAGTTTCGCAAGCAGATAGCAAAACTGCGACGCGAACAGGCAACCTCTTGCAGCTGAAGATACATTTTAATTACATAAAGGAGTGACATTAAAATATATGCAAACTTGTATTCAAAGTTCAACTAGGTTTGGATTGAGAGTGTGGTTTGGTAGATATTTTGTTTCATATAAAAATACATGGATGACAAATCAAAGAACGTAATTAATAATATAATTTATATAAATGTACCAAGAGTGTCTCCAAGGGTGGTGATCGCCCTTTGGTCGAGTTCAGACCGCGACGGGTTTGAAAGAATCATGGCTAGGTGAGGCTTCCAGTCTCCCCATTTCTCATCGTACACGCCCTGCAAAGCAAGGATGATTAGAAATCAGAATCATTTACCCAGATAAAAATGTTTCTCACAGTAACGGCAGCAGGTTGTCTGCGAGACATGAGCTGGTAGAGCGTCTGCAGCGGGTCATTCATTGGGAGGCCGTTGGCGAACCTGGTCAACACGCTGGCATATGTGCGGTCGTCCATCTTGGAAGCGAGGAACAGCGCGTGACCCCAGAGTCCGTGCTTCATGGCCCAGTCGAGCGCCTCCTTGGTGTTGCCAAACAGAAGGTGCTTCCGGAATTGGGAAGTCACCTGCTCCTCAGATAGTTTGCTCTTGGCACGAGGCCTCCGGACGTCCTCCTCAGAGTCTGAGGAACCACTCCCGGAGGACGCTCGCGGACTCTCCATAAGCTGGGAGTCTTCCAATAGAAGCTCGGCAATGTCAGCGCCGTCCACGGTCTAAATCACAACGTCAGTCACTCAGATTTTTTAGCAGAATCTAATAACATACCCCGTTTTGTCTGAGCAAAAGAATTAGGAGTTTCCACAGGAGGATATACGAGTCCCTGTCAATCATTTCTGGTTCCCCTTGGGCGTTTTTAATTTTTTGACTGCAAAACTGGATCACGCTGTTCTTGTGGGTGGTACCACTGCAAGTTCAAATGAAACGATTAATCAGGACTCATTTATCAGTATCAAACCTGACATAACAATTACATGACCTACAGGATTTCTGTATTATTACCTGATGAGGGGTCCTGGGAATGATCTGAGTTCGGAGAGAATCGGCTCGTGCATCATAAGGATCTGCAGGTCATGTACCAAAACGGTGGCGACCTGGCCCTCGCGCGGGTAGTGGGGCAGCACGTGCACCAAACGGCCCTGACCGCTGATCGTCGCCTCCGAGTGGGCGCTCGAGAACTTGGCCGGGGTCAGCCTTTGGATGGGTGTGGCCTCAACGGCGTGTACCGCCGCGCTACAATGATTATTGCACATTTCAACATTGAATTAGACAAGAGCGAGGATGTTACTTTAGTTTTTGTGAACACCACAAACATTAAACTTGACTAGCACGGTACAATGTCGATTAGAGTAAGAGCTGCGAATTCAGATAAAATGCGCACACTTCAGTACAAGCGGCACAGAATCGAGTTCGCGACTCTTGATTCAACTGAGAGAGGGTGAATGGGGGACCAAACGAATTGATATTATGATCTGTTGGATCTTCTGGATAAAAATAAGTTTACGCGAGGGAATTTGAGAAAACTTGATCAAACCCTGGGATTAGAGAGCGGGTAAGGGGGGCATTCACAAGCACCACAGCCATTAACCTGTTTGAAAGAGAGGTTAGATACGTTATTATTAGTTTTCATCACACTACAACACGTTAGATGTCAATGAACAGAAGTTAGTTTCATTAAAAAAGTTGGAATAAGGGCTTTGCAATTTGTATCAGCAGCAACTACAACCTCATTTACTTGTACAATATCCCAGAGTTTCCATTTTTCAAGCAGATGATTTGTGAAAATCATGAGGCCTTTCAAAAGTTATAATACAGACTGCAATTCAGCGGAGAGCAGCAAGGTGGGCACTGGGCAGCCAAGCCAACTTTGAGGGGCATTGACTTGCTGGAAAGATCAGCAGCAGCAGCAACAACAACTGCTACTTGGCGGATTTAAGATAGTACTCTGGCCTAACCACCACCTTTTGAAGAGCGAACCAATAATGCAGCCAATCAAAGATGCAGCCTCACCTGGCACCTATCTTAGAAGGAGTGTTAAGTAGAAGTGTTTGCTGGGGGTGATAGGGGAGGAATGAGTGCGGGAGGGACGGATGACCCTGGTGTAGGTACAGGGAACTCAAGGACACGTCACGCAAACTGTGGGCCGGCGACCTCGCACGCAGGTACCTGTGAGGAGCAACAAAAAAACACAAAAAAATCACACCACACGCTCAACCAAGCTGACGGGGCGACCGTGCAACGTTTAATATTTATTCATTTCTATGAAAAAATCTACAGTCACTTTTAGCTTGCGAAAGCAAATATCACTTTGACAAACAGTGTTAATAAACACTACACGAAAAGTGTTACTCTTTCATGATGTATCTTTCATGAAGTCGTTTTTGTTTCAATTTTCCCAATTTTCAAACATGACATTTAAAAAGACGTTTTAAATATTCGACCATCTCACTTTGCCACGTAGCAATATACGCTTTAAAGAAAGCTCATGCTGAGTGAGAAAAGAATTAGAAAAATATGGACTGTTACCTTGGAATCAACAATCAGATTTAAATAAATAGTGACCATTTTTGAAATAATTTATCAATTGGCCAAAAGTACTTTGATTTGAGTTTAATTAAATGCACGCGGCTTTCAAAAGATTAAGGAATTGCATTGATTATTTTGAACCACGAGATGCGTACCTGAGCTCGTCATTGATGGAGCTGCGCCCTGAGTGGACACTTCCCCGGCTGTTGTCGTCGTTGAAGCCATCCACAGTGCTACTTCCCGGCCCCTGCTGGATGCTCTGCGCCATGCTAATGTAGCGCTTGTACCACTCTGCATACGCGGCCGGGTTCGTGCGTCGCAGTTCCTCATAATAAGCGGCCGTTTGCAGGTTGTACTCAGGGAATTGCATCTGCAGCGACGACGGGCCCCGCGGATAGTGGTCGTATGGCCGGCCATAGTAGTCATAGCCTTCAATCCAGCCTTGCCGTTATTATTAATTCAAAACTCGTGCAAATTGAGGCGTTAAAGAGAATGTGAACACATGCAGTATATTTGTGAAGGCAGTGGATTTCGTAAAAAGGTAATTGTAATTAGTGACAGACGTTGATTGCAAAAACGACAAATTCACTCAGATTTTACCTTTATGCGAAACTCCTGTAGGTTTCGTACTCTTTTTCTTAGAAACTGCAATATTAAGTATTACTACTTAGCAAGCAATTTTGTTGAGTGAATTATTTAACATTTACTCTTTTCCCATGCACGTAAAATTGGTAGATACTTACTTCGGCCATATAAGGGGTCTCTAGGATCATGTCTGTAGCGGTCCCTGTAGCCGTAGTAGGCTTTATCCCTGGAGCTGCGGGCTCGGTTTCGTTCATGGTGGTCAGACTCATAAGCGTCCCGACGAGCCTCAGATCCAGCTCGACTGGGAGGTCTCGACCTGTGCAGATATTGACGTAGACACAAACCATGCCAGTTTGATTAAACACGCACACTAACCTCTCTCGGTTTGAATAAAGGTCATCGTCGTATCGATAATCCCTTTGTCTGTAGTCATCTCTATCTCTCTCTCTGCCTAGATCCCTGTCTCGATCCCGATAATAATCCTTTTGGCGGCCAGACCTATTAAAACACTATGTATAAACCAGCTGAAATATCTTAGTTTAGTAATTAAATCTCCAGCTTTGCAGCAGTCTACAAAGATGGCTAAGGAATTGGAGGAATTAAAACATAGAAGGGCAAGGACCTGTACGAGGAATGTTTTCTGTCCGGGGTCCTGTCTCCACGATACCTCCGACCCTTTTCACTGTGGTTGCTGTCGCTGTCTTCTTCATTGTCATCGTCATCATAATCCTTTCGACGTCGACCTCTCACTTGCGACTCTTTATCTCTGTCGTGCCGCTTTTTCGGCTCTTCCTTCCCAGGCCGTGGGGGCTTTCCCTTTGACTTATCCAGCTTCTTTTCAAGCCGTTTCTCATCAGACTCTTTTCTTTCCCTTTCTCTGATAACACATAAGCAGAGTTTTCTTATTCCGATAAAACTGATTCTAATTCTATTAAATTTTGAGTTTATTTCATGAGATTGCCATGAAACGGATGCATTTATTTGAGTTTAACTTGGTCGATTTAAATTAACACACGCATTGTTGCTACCGCTGATTATGCTTAGTTTACACAGCATTTTTAAAATATTTTCTCAAGCAAGATAATAATATATTTTTCAACAAAACGTTTATTTTCGTAGAAATATTATATTATAAACAATTAAACAACCCTCATCTTTATATCATAGTTTTAAATCCCAAGAACCCTGCCTTAAAGTAGAAATAACAAGAACAAATAACCAGAAAATAATTAATGAAATGATCGCACCAATGTATAATATTATGATCAGAAACAGTTTTAAAACGCACATTTAGATACTTGCGGATATGTTATTTGCAACCCTGATAATTTTCTCACAAATCAATAACAATCAAGCAAAATAAAACGAGTTTCCTTCTAGCAGTATTGATAGCTTACCTCCTACGCCTTTCTTTTTTGTCGTCAACTGGTGAAACTGGCGGGGACTCTGGCGGGGGCTGACTGCTCTCCCTGCGTTTCTCTTGGGCGGCGGCGGCAGCATCTTCTGCTTCTGCTTCTCGGCTGTCATTTTCAAACTCACCCCCTGAGATGATTTCCAAATCGGAAATCTCGCCCTCCTCCAGCTCCGACTCAGGAGCCGGGTCCCTATCAGGAGTGGCCTCGCCCTCTGCGCGGCGGCGACCCACCTCCTTGAAAGCAGAGCCCTGCTCTCCAAGGGAAACAGCCCTGGCAGGAGCTACGGGCCTGCTACGCACCTCGGAATTAGTTCCCTCAGCGTTGGTGCGCTCGGCGGTGGGCGGCCTCTTCGGGATCATAAGGACGGCGGGCCGCATTGGGGTGTCGTTGACCCCCTCAGCGCTAGTTCTTGGAACAGACGGAGGGCCAGGGGTAACCTGAGGGGTCGGGCGGCCCACGCCACCACCTGTGTTGCGCATGGTCTCCGTCCTTTGAACGGACGGAGGACCAGTGGCTAACGGAGGAGACGGGCGGCCCACGCCTTCGCCAGTAGTACGCACAGTCTCAGCGCTTGTCCGTTGTACGGACGGAGGGCCAGAGGCCAACGGAGGGGTCGGGTGACCTACGCCCTCGCCAGTGGTGCGCACAGTGGCTGGCTCGTCGCACTCTGAGCCGATCGTCTCACTGCGCCGCCCGTTAGGCTCGTTGTCGGGCTCGGTGGTTCCCGGCACCACACGGGGCCCGCCCGGTACGGGGCTCTGACGGCTCTCTCCTGGCACCGTGCGCTGCGCTGGCCGCTCTGCACTCAGTTGCCCTGTCTCTAAGAACTGATTGCGGTCGCTTGCCGATACAGGGTCCACGTTATCCGCGGCTGGCGGCGGTGGCAAAGGCGGTGATGTTGACTGCGATGGCGTAGGCCTCTGTTGTTCGACACTTTCTGGTGGCGGTATCACAGTCGGCCACGGCGATGGGTCATCCTGACAAAATAAATTAGTAAAATTTGGAAAAGTCGCTGTACAGTACAAGAACGCGTTACTTTTTTCCTTTAAAATTTTCATTGATAAAAGCTATTCCTCCTGAGTTAATTGAAGCAATTCAATAATTTTAAATTTTATATTCTTTATATCTACATAATTCATGGCTTAAGTGGAAAGCGTATTTAATTTTAACAAAATGTAAATTTAGTACATATGTTTAAAGGAAACGACAAGTTCTTAAAATAAATTTAATGAGCATTATTTTCAATTGAGGCATGAATAATTTACCATACGTAACAAGTAGCCTTCAAATTTTGTTTAACATTGAAATACAAATAAAATGAATTTGAAAAGTGGCAGGTTATTTTACTTTCCTAGGGTGCAATCATCTCATAATACCTCACGCGTACAAATCAGAACTAAATAGAATAAAGAGATTTTACTAGGACTTCATATTAAATCATTCTTAATTTTGTTTAATCCAAACACACAATTTAACGTTTATCCATCCTACCTCTCAATCGCAGATGGGTAGAAAATTTCTTTAAATATACAGAAAAAAAACTGCTTGCTGTACCCCAAAGTGCAATAAAATTCGACTTTAAACATAAATATTAGTCTGACTTTATCGGCATCTAACTATAGCAAATCAAACTTCTCAGAGTTGACTGAAATTATTTGATTGTAAGACAAATATTTTTGTTTTTTAACCAACAATATAAAATTCAGTCTAAAAAAAACTTACTTGTCCAACTGTCACTCGGGATGACACAGGAGGCGGTGGCGGCAGAGGAGAAACTGCCGGTGGGGGCTGCTGCTCAAAAGTTTGAGGCGTCTCTTCACTTCCAGGCATGATCTCAAAGTTAGCAGTAAAGTGTTCCTGAACTCGCTCTAGAGGTTGCATAAGATATTCTTGATTCTCAGCAGCGGGTGGAGGCGCATCAGGCACAAATTGCTCAGGCGCAGGAGGCTCAGGCTCCGGGGCAGGTGGATGCTGGAGCATGGGGGAAATGGACCGCTGCACTGGCGGTGGTTGCCGTTGGGGAGACGGCTGTGGCTGCCGTTGAGGAGATGGCGGAGGCTGCGCCTGCTGGTACGTCTGCTGTGGCGGCGGCGGAGGAGGCGTTTTCTCTACAACCTCGCCGGCTTCGTTCAGGTTGACGTCGGCCAGCTGCTGCTCCACCTGCTCAACGCTGGGATTTTCTTGCGTCCTTGCAGCGGTGCTCTCCTTGTCGTCCCAGTTCCACGAGTTGTCTTGGTTACCCTGGTTCCAGCCCCAGTTCCACGAGTCACCCTGCTGCGAGTAGTTATGCTGCTCACCCTGGTAGCCGTGCTGGTAGGCCTGATTCTGCTCAGTGGGTTGCTAATTCGACCAAAGAAAAATATAATTGAGCTCTTCATCATTGAAGTTGAGAATCAAAAAGAGCCATATAATTTGGGGGCACTCATAAATAAATGTAATTGACAAGTCAGAAGAACATTGCCACGCCAACACTGATTTGAATGAATTGTAATTGATTTTATTTCAAAACTGCGCTTTTATCGTTCTTTAATATTATACGCCTGTTGTAGGCTATAATGTTTCACAAATTCATTCATTCACTTTATTTTAAAAAAGGGAAAATTAAAAAGCAGACAAGCGGCTTCAGTGAACAAACCTGGTAGTCATAAAAGTTGTTCTGACTGTCGTACGATGGGTACTGGGACTGCTGTTGTTGCGGGAGTTGTTGCTGCTGCTGAGGAGACTGTTGCTGTTGCTGAGGAGGCGGTTGCTGATTCCACTGTTGATTCTGGGTCTGGTCCACTGGTTCCCACTGAGATTGCTGCTGGTCCCAGTTATTCCACCATTCTTGGTTGTTGTTCTGCATCTGGGGCTGCTGGGGATATTTAGGCTGCTGTGGTTGCTGTGGTTGTTGTTGCTGCTGCTGCTGCTGCTGAGGGTACCATTGTTGTTGTTGTTGCTGAGCAGGCTGCTGCCAACTCTGAAAGTTGGGGTTATTGCACTTGGACTGTTGAAGTCTAATTTCTGTCGTAAGGATCAAATGATCAAATCGAGTTGCACAGAGAAGTAGAGTTTAAACGAAACGTCTAATTTACTCATCTGTCTCAGGGTTTGTATGTAAATTGGACAACTAATTCAATTTTCCAGCCAAATGTTATGCATGAGACTTGAAAATCAATGAGAAAATATATGATACACAACGCCTTAAGTTGTGGTCGAAATACAACATGTTTTTTTGTTTTGAATTTAAGGTATTGTTAATATAGGAGATAATACATTATGTATGTAAATATTTCTTACCTGCTGAGGGGATAGACCAGGCGATGGTGCGGGTGCTGCTCCTACGGCATTGGGGTTGTAGAAAGCAGGGGGCGTGGGAGCAGTCGGGTATTGGGGGTTTGAGTTGGCGTTTTGGGCTGGAAAGGCGGAGGCACCATTCGGTTGCGCTACGTTTAAGATTTTTTATAAAATACAGATCCATCTTGATTCCAAAATATTTCGTCTCACCTGTCACCCTATGGGCCAGCTTAGCTCTTTGCCGAAACATAATATGTAGTTCACTCCAGGCTCATCATCTTCAAAATAGGAGTTCCATTTTTTAATTAAATAGTTTGCATGTTATAGAAATGATGAAAGGTAAACAAGCTTTCAGAAAGAGTGCGAGTGCTTGTGAAAGGCTGCTTTTGGCCTCTTTTGATAGCGCAGATTATTCTGCATTGCTCGCCTTAAGAGAACTAATTGCTTAAGATTTATTCCACAAGCAAATTATAGGTATTTCAGGATACGCTTTTCCTAGAAGAGCAATTTGCTTACCTTCACAATATCACAGCCAACAGGCGATGCACAAAATCACAAAAAATTTAGAGAAAATCGCAAAAGTCTAGCGCGATCTGCGATAATCTGACAGCAGGACTCGGCTCAACTCTCTCTCACCTGTGACGTGACGGGATGTCGTGGTGAAAACTGGGTGCACTGACACCAACTTAATGGTAGAACAGAAAATATCGAATTTGAGAAAAATAAAGTTGTTGCATTTACTAAAAAACTCTAGTTTATCTTAAAAGTCGATTTAGAGGGTACGGTTGATTTATTGTTAATATTTTTTTAGCACACTTGATTTTCAAGGGGAAAAGTATTTTTTTGACGTTGCAATCTTGATATTAGCTCTTTTTGATAGCTCTTGCTCTTGCTCTACTCTCCTTGATCGTTCTGGTTCCCCTCTCGTAATACGAAATACTCCCCTTTACCGGCTCCCCTTCCCCTTTACTAGTAGACCGCATGTTTTCTGTTATGTGTGAGTGTGCACGCCTACGCCTCTCTGCAGACTCAACCAGACTCAAGCCTCAACCTCAATCACCTAAATTTTATTTTAAAATTTAGCCTGGAGTTATGAATGTGCTTCAGCAGCATATACGCTTGAGTGCTCACCACGGGCCGCTGCAGAATGTACGCTATTTCTACAGATTCCCAAAATTCAGCCGAGGGAACGGCGAAGACCGCAGGGTGCCCAAGGAACCTGATGAGAGAGTTCCCTTCGAGAAGCACCATGGGTTCTATTATTACCCAAGGTTGACTCTAAATAGCTCTCCCTTTTCCCCTTGACTATAATATTTTCTTTTTCGCAGACCCGACGAACAGAAAATTCCATACACTCCAAGCAAACTCCTAATGGTTCAAAGAGTGGCCAAGTGGGCATATAATCCAAAATGGGACAAAAAAGTTCTCAAGGAACTAGGTTTAAACAAGGAGGTAAACCTTTTGTTAAAAAATCAAAATTGAAAGAATTAAAAAGGATTTGAACAGAGAAAAGGATTAGTTCAAATTTCATAACTCTGCCGCTATCTATAGCGTTATTCTCTACTTCAAGAACTGAAAAATATCTCGATAATTTTTTCTGTTTTCAGAGAGGTGAAGTTGTCATAGTAAAGAACACACCTCAGATGAATAAAATGCTATACCAGGTTAAGCATTTGATAAAAATCAAGCCAGTCACTTTCCCTAACGGAGAGCCAACAGAGGAAGACGCCAGGGTGCTGGGCGCCACTGTCATCAACGAGTACGGTGAAATGGAGGTACGCAAGTCCTTACAACCGCCAGTCGTCAATTTGCCCGCACCTGAAGCACTGCCAGCGCCTCCAAAGACTGCCAAAGAGCTGGGCACCCCCAGCAATGAAACCATGAGGCGGCACCTGCGTTTTAAGTGGAACAATGGTTTTGACAGCACTGGATTTGTTTAAATTTGAATAACTCTTCTATTTTAGTGGGTTAATAAAATTGAGAGGTATATTATAAATAAAATAATTTTACTCAGCATTATATTTTTACTCTTTTAAATTTCTTAAGTTGAAAATTTCGAACTTTCTCCTAACCCCTATCTAAGTAGGGGCTAATGTTTTCTGCGAAGGACTTTTAACTAAACAAGTTGTTTTGCTGTATTTTCTCATTTTTGTAAGAGCAATGAAATCATTCACGCGTGAGATATCGTGCAAAATTGAGATTAAAATGAATTGAAAATTAACGAGGGAAACAGCAAAATCTGTTTCGGGCAAATATATTCACTCCAAATATAACAAACAGCAGCATTTTGATTGACAATCGCAGTCTTTCTAGTTTTCTTCATACTTAAAAAATAGACACAGTTCAAATAGGTTCAGATTTTGACAACGTTATGACGTTATCAGTGTGTTCTCCTGTGCCTTTTCAATTTTTCGGTGGCAAAGAAATTGAGATTCGATGAATGTGAGATTTCACATTATTTCAAATATCATAGTTCACAAAACGCCACTAGAGGACAGGCGCATCAAGTTTCCATTTTCATCCGGCCTGTCCAGCAAAAGCAAACGCCACGCCCACAATAGCGCATCGCCACCAGCAGTCGCCTGGTGTTGCTGGTTTGTTGACAAACTCTTTACAAGATCATTTTTAATTCCTCTAAATATTTGGGTAAATATAACAGCATTTTGATATCCGCGATTAGATACTTCTCTCGAAATTTAAATAATTTGTATAAGTCCTTTATGTGCTTTTAATTGTGTAATTTCGCTAAGATTTTGAGTGAATTCGCGTATGTATTTTGTCAAGATCTGCGACCGGCGGTATCATCAAGTTGATGTAATTTTGTTTCTAGGTTAAAGTCTAAATCATGGACTTCCAAAACCGAGCCGGTGGCAAGACCGGCGGAGGCGGCGTCGCCTCATGGTCTGAGACCAACAGAGACCGCCGAGAACGTCTCAGGCAACTCGCTCTGGAGACAATCGATCTGCAGAAAGACCCGTATTTTATGAAAAACCATTTGGGTATGATATTTAAAATTAATCTTGTTGCTCTGATATGAATTGCATATAACTTTTAGGTTCGTACGAGTGCAAACTGTGTTTGACCCTGCACAATAACGAGGGCAGTTACCTGGCCCACACGCAGGGTAAGAAGCACCAGGCTAACTTAGCGCGTCGAGCGGCCAAAGACGCCAAGGACGCACCTGGACAGGTAGATTCTCATTTGTTTATTGGTTTCAAATTATTAAATATTTTGAAAAATGCAGCCTCAACCGGAGAAACCAAGAGTGGAGCCCAAGAAATTTGTAAAAATCGGTCGACCAGGTTACAGAGTGACCAAACAGCGTGACTCTGACATAGGACAGCAGAGTCTGCTTTTCCAGATCGACTACCCTGGTAAATATAAGCACCTCAGAGTTTGTCTTTCGCAATATAGTGGATTATTTTTATTAAAATTTCAGAAATTTCTGACCACATCTACCCTCGGCACCGATTCATGTCCGCCTATGAGCAGAGGGTGGAACCTCCAGACAGAAAGTGGCAGTACCTGCTCTTTGCAGCTGAACCTTACGAAACGATTGGCTTCAAGGTAAGTGTTTGTTAAATTTGGAAAGACAGCTTAAAGAAATCTAAACTTTGCAGGTGCCAAGTCGGGAAGTGGACAAAAATGATGGCAAGTTCTGGACCTACTGGAACAAGGACACAAAGCAGTTCTTTCTGCAGTTCAGCTTCAAGGTGGAGCCCAAAAAGACGGGACTCATGCTAGGTGCTATGCCCCCGAGGCCACCTGGAATGCCGGCTAACATGCCGCCTCCACCAATGCAAATGGGGATGGTGCCCCCTCCGCCCCCAGCATTCAACGCGGTTCCTCCTCCCCCGCCCAACTAACTCTTAAACGATGCACTTTTGTAATTAAATTCACAGCATTTTCTATTGTTTTTCTCAGAGTTTGAATAAATTACTAAATATAGAGTATTTTTAAAATAACTTAATTTAACCTTTTCAGGTTCACCTTATTATACAAAGTTCTGAAGCACAGTTTACTTGAATGACAAGCCCATCAAAATTTATTTAAACACCTCATTAAGATCGTCCTGAGTTTTGACCTCAAAGCCTCATCTGGGCAGAAAATGTGCGTGCTATTTGGCTCCACTTGGATGAGGGTGTCCTCCTTCGGCTAAAAGTCGTTATTTTAAGTAACGATGAAAAACTAACGGCAACTTTATATTACCAAGTGAATGACGCAGTTGCCATTAGAGTCTGGCTCTGGTTTAGCCACCAGGATACCCTCACTTGACATCCTGGCGAGCAGATCGTCGATATCTAAGGTGCCCCACGTGTAGGTGGAGGGCTTTCTATGCTTGATGGATGGCGGCATCAGCTCGACTGTCTGAACAGCAGTGGGGGCGCCTCGTCTCCTTTTGCTACCACTGGCTAGGGGCTTTTCAATCACGATTGGCTTCTGGGTGACATCCTCTACCACCTAGGAGTATTTTTTTTATTAACTTGCATTCCTAGACTACTTGGCAGGTTTTAAGACTTACGTTTACGGTGAATTTGTTGTCCCGAACCAAGAGAGAAGACGTTACTGTGGCTAGATTCACTCCAGGTCGCACTGAGGTCGGCCGAATCATCTTGGCCAGTGAAGGGCAGATCTTAAGCTGCTCTTTTTGTCTTGTGACTGGCACGGTGACCACCTCTCCCCGCCGTAGGGGCAGAATTGGACAGTCCTGCACAATAAATGTTTTAAAACTCGCCAGTACATAAATTAAATTAAGAGAACAATATTTCAAGGAACCTTTTCAAATATAAAAAAATCCAATAAATTATCCACCAAGTATGAAGCAAAAATCAAAGTTCTTAAATATGGAGTGTTTGTAGGAGGTCATGTTTTAGTAAGTTTATTTCTGCGCTAAAAATTGGCAATTGAAAATTAAGGTTTAGCTGAGACTAGTTAATTTGATATTGATATTTCTCTTCAAAAAAGTCTTTCAACTGCAGATTTCCTTTTCTATCAGCGCTAGTTAGCAAACGAATTCTTACTGCTTCAATAACAAAATCAGTTCGATGGGGAGCAGCGACATGAGGCTCAAGGTGAACAGCGGCGACAGCCACGTTTTTAGGTCGAGCGTCTCTGATCAGTTTGCTAGCACGTTGAGCGCTGAGTGACATGTCAATTGGCCAGTATTTGACGTTCATGGCCAGAGGCTGGAATGGCGCCAACGCATCCACATGCGAGAAGTCTGGCTCTGTGTATATACATTAATTAAAAGATCAAAATTTATGCGCAGAGGAAAACTCGTACCTGTGAAGACGACCGTGTTCAACGGACTGGAGCCCCACATTTCCATGAAATGGACAGAGTCACCAAACCGCAAACTAGGATGACCGCAAAACACGACACAAGGCTAAAAATACGAATGCATGATGAGTAGAATGAAAATAATACTTTAATTTATACCTGTCTGTATTGCTCATTGAATCCGCTGGCCCACAAGTTTTTAAAATGCTTCAAACGATTGTGCTGCACCAACTGCGCGTGTGGAAACGGCTCTTCCGGCGTGTAAACTTTGTTTTGCTTCTCCCCTGACAGCCTACAAAACCACCATGTTTCTGTTTGTTTGTTGTTTGAAATTGTGTCATATAAAATTGGGTACTTAAAAGCATTAGATTTTTAAATAATGATATTTGGATAGTGCTTGAAGTTGCAGCCAGCCGGTAAATTTTTGACACATGGTCAAGCACCATAAACGCCAGCTGCTATTCAATATAATTATTCAAATAAATGAATATTTAAAAATGCCAGAGAAAAATTAGCCTATAGCCCTCTAAGGAAATCTTTATCAAACTTCACTTTAAAAATTGTCAGCTGCGCCAGCCACTACCTGCAGGGGAAATAATTCAGCCTGCCTCAACTTTAAAATTTCGCGGCTGAGATCATTAAATAATGGCAACCCACTCACCACTCAGCCAGAATGTTGGAGTAGGCCAACGAGCTGTCTGCCACTGGAGAGATGAAGAACAAGTTTGCATTCGCCATTCCGCGTTGAGCCAGTTGATCCGAGAGGCATTCAAATAAATCATAAACCACTCCACTTGGGTAGCAGGGCAACAGCACGTTACCATTTCGACCCAGAGTTTCCGCTGTAAAAACAAATGGCATTGTCCCTCCCAAACAAAGAAAATGGATTGACCCACCTACTGCGTTGATGAATCCATTCATGGAACTGTCTGGGTCGTTTAATGGCGTCTGCGTGAGGTCAGATAAAATCATCAGGTCAGCGTTTTTCAAAGGTGTCAGGTCGATTTTCCTAAAGCAAAACTAAGAACTAGTTCACATCAAATTGAGCAGGCTTACGTTGAGTGAGGGTTGATAACGGAACTGGCGCTGACATACACGACCTTCTCAAACTGCGAGGAAATTATCCAGTTGCTTGAGCCGATGCAATAGCCTGAGCTGACTGGTGTAACTGTCAGAGCCCCAAAAACATCCTAAACAAGAAAAATTTGGAATGACTCATGATGTAATGGCGATTTCGCTCTCACCAAAACTTCGCTGTAGCCAACCATCTGGACTTTTGACAAGCTGGCCGCGACGTTCTTCGCGTCGAATAAATGTCTCCACGACTTGACGAAGGGAGCGTCTTTCAGGGGAGGTAGCAGAAGGTGCTGCATTGCCTTCCAGTGCTTAGCGGACGCAGCTTTCGGGCTTCTCTCGACCGTTTGCACCAGCTCCTCTAAGAACAGTCTTCAAAGCGCCAGAGATTATTCAAAGTTTAACTATGAAACAAAAAGTTTTACCTTCCAATCTGCAGAGTTGGCTCTGTAGCGTAGACGACCCCTTGAAAGCCGGTGTTCTCCGTGATGAAAGGCAGTGCCAGCATGGAAGAGTAGTTGGAGATGAGGATGACATCGATCTGCGAGTAGTCAATTACGTTGTTGGCCGGCACGCCGAATTCTGGAGACGAATCCACGAAAATCCGGCCTCCACATTCTTTCAGCTCCTGGGAATTTATTCAGTCGGCTATAGAGACAAGGACGATTTATATTTGAAAAAATAAGTACGCCATCAAGCTGAGGGTCGGAGCAGTCTCGAGGCACCCAGCTGTTGAGGCTATTGAGCCGCTGGCTCGGCACCAGAGGCATCGGAAGGAAGTTCGTAACTGACGCTGCCCAAAGACCACAGTCGAGCATGATGGTCACTTCCTTGAACTGAAGGATGATGCATGGCTTGTTCGGGTGAGCACTCAAACAGTACTGCAAAACAGGAACAAAATGAAAATTTGAGAAAAATTACTGCTGTATGTAGAAGAAAAAGGATGAGTTTGTAAACTACTTTAGATATTTGCAAATTTAGTAGCGCGCAGAACAATAGGTACGTTAGACGGAGTTGTAAACATCAACATTTAATCAATTAGATACAAAATGCAGACTCTAAACTTTACCAATTTCATGTTGAAATCGATGAGATTAATGTGTGGGTAATCTATGGTATCAAAAGATCAAAACATTATTTTTTGTCCTTTGCAATTCCGTATTCCGTCCACAGACCTAAAGAGCTCAAAATCAAAAGCGTGTTGTGTTCGTGTGATAGCTTAGTCCTCTTGTTTACGTTTATCCCTCACTCCATTGGCTGCTCCGCTGCTTACGACCAATGGCAGTCCTGGAATTAAACAACAGTATAACCCCACTACTAGCGTTAAAGGCGCCTGCAGAAGTTGATTATGTGCAACCCGCGTAGCATGCCAGCATTGCAAATTGCATAATATTCTTGCGTATTACTCTCAATTCACAAAAATTTACCTATCTACATCGTGCATTTATTTTTCTACCGGTGGTCCTTCTCAGGATTGAGCTCATTCCTTGCGGTGTGTGCTTTCGTATGGTATGTGTTTTGCGATGCACTCTATGTTCTCGAGCGCACAATGGCCTGTCGTCAAGAAGTTGGTGTGGCTAAAGCATTATACTCTGATTTGAACGTTCCTAAACTTAACATTATTTTGACCGAGACCAAATCATTTTTATTTAATTTTTCGTATTGAAATACAGCCGCTTAGGTTTGTGCGAGAGCTCCTTAAATTTGGCTTGAATATGTAAAATTTTCGACGGTTTTCAAACTTAACCTTCGATCTTTTTCGTTTTCTTTGAATTTTGTAATCATTCTAGCTAGTAATAATTTTTACAAGAGAAGCACCTTCGGAGAGCTGCAAAATATCGCTGGAATCAATTTATACTAATATGCAAAGCCACGGCATCATAGATCCTTACCGATGGTGGGACTATAGGCCGCTAAACGTGATTCAGGTGGCCTTCAGTGATAAATCACGTCATAGACAAAACTATTGCTTTTGTGACAGTGCTTGTCAGACTGAAACCTACCGATCGATGCTTTTGTTTGCTTTTAGTGGTCTGTATACAATTAGTTGATTCATTTTCCTCTAATTTACTGGCCAATGCCAACTTGAGGGGTTCTATTTTTCAATCCGCTCAAAGTTCCTTTGAGATAGAAACATATTTTTACGCCAAAAAATTAAATCATATCTTTTATAACTTGAAACAATATGGCATATTGTCATAATATGCTACATTTTGTAATTAATATAATTATAGCCTCTGATGAATTTTTAAAACGATTTTTTGGAGTAGTTGACGAAAATAATTTTAGAAAACACCGGCATTTTTGTTGTGGGTTTGCGGTGTTTTTAACGAATAATTTATTTAGGAAAACCAGTCAAATTTCTTTTTATTTGAGTATGCAATAATTTTCTACAGTTGAAAGTGAACCTAGCTTCAGGGATATCTATGATATAGACCAATCAAAACACAACAGGTTTGGCTATAAAATAATGCTTTTATTGTTTTTAGTTAAGGTGATACTTCGATATCATTACCTAGAGCAAAGATGAGCAATTTACAAACATTACTTGAGGTGTCAAGGGTAGTAAAATAAAATGGTCGACGTTAACATTCCAACAACAACAACATTCACCGCTGGCTATTTTAGCGCGAATAAAAAAGTTACATGAATAAAATAATCCTATCACTTTCCCTCCATTGCGTGTATAAATAGGAGACGCACCACTTTACAACTGATGCAGCGAAACCAATAATCTCTAACGAGAGATTCTTAGGCAAAAAAACTCGTCTGCCCGGCGATTGCATCAAAAAATGTACACACAAAAGCCGTGCAGCCGAGCAAGGCGATTTCGCCGGCATTATAGTTACCTTAAAACTTCCGATCTCTAATTACATCTAATGATGGAGAACGGCTTGGGCGAGCGTTTTAAATTAAATAAGTGTAAATATTCACAGATAAAGTATATAGACTTGAGTTGATCGCAAATGCTTGTTTATACGTTGTTTGTGTCGGTGTATGTGTATAAAAAAACTATGTAAAATGGATTTATGAGCACGCGAGTGTGTGTGTTTTATGGAGATGGTTATGCAAATTCTGCGTCGTCATCGCACTCTGTTACGTGAAACACCATCATCTCTCCTTACAGATATCACACAAGCAAGTGATGAAGAAACCGCCGTTCTCGCGAAAAAAAGCTGCGGCGCGCGCGGTCACGAGTACGTCGGTTCGCACTTTGCGCACATTCAGCAACACGCACAAAAGAATAACTGTCCACAGGCTCACTTGGCAAGCCTGAACCTCGCGAACACCGTCGACAGTCCCATTATCACGCGGAACGAGCCGTACAGGAGACCCAACTGCATTCCTCTGTGCAGGCAGAACAGCCTGGAAATATAAAATAAAATCAGTAAACAAATCCTCGAAAAAAAAAATATAATTCAAACACTTCGACAAACATATTTTAAATAAAATAAATTACGCAAGCCAACTCACGCGAGGTATCTCCTACGAGCGACTGGCAGGTTTTCGATCGGCTCCTTCAGAAGGTACAACCTGAGCCCGGTCATGTAGTTCTTGAGGTAGGAATCCCACTGCAGTTCACCGATGTTGAGCGGGAAAAGCGCCCGGTCGCCGTCGTTGCACATCTTGTGCAGTCCCTGGACGTTGTTGTCGGTGAAATCCCACTGCTTGTTGGTGAAGTAGGACAGCACGTCGCTGAACTGGTCGATTTTTGCGTACAGCTTGGACATTCTGCGGACGCCACGGTTATTTTTTCTTTATTTGAATCGCAACTGGGAATTAATGGGCACTCACTTGGCACCGCGACCCATCAGAATGGGGATGATGTCGATCAGTCTGGCTGGGATGTCGTGCATGAAGAGCGACATGACTTTGTAGAGAGGCTTATTGCTGACCAGCGTGAGGCAGTAGTACCACATCGCCTTTTCCGACGGGTACGGCACGCCGTAAGTCTCGCAGATCCGCATGTACTCCTTCCACGTGATGGGTTTCTGCGCGCTTGAAACGAAGTTGTACACTTTGGGTTCGGCGTGGCTGCGCGGAGACAAAAAAAATTAGTCAGAGAGCAATTCAAATTATTCGGGACGCTCACATGTTGTGCGCCGTGACCCAACCGGAAACGAGCATGGCATTTGCGGCCATGTCCACAGGGATGAGGTCGACCCTGAGGCTGCTGTTGCAGTGGAAGCACCTGATGGTGCCCAGCAGGGAGCCGATGGTGATGCCGGCGGGGCCGTTAAGGTTGTCCAGCCAACCAGCCACGGGCTCTTTGTGTGTTGAGATGACTGTCGACATCAGCGTATAATTATATTAATTTATTCATTCATTTTTGGTGCAAACTCACCGATGGCCGGCCTGAAGATGGCCACTGGCATGTTTGTGCAGTGCTTGGTGACCAGGCACTCGGCGAGCATTTTGCTGTAGGTGTAGGTGTTTGGCCACTCTCCGAGCAACCTGTCGCAAACAAAGCGGCTGACATTATTCTACTTTCTATAAGCGTGACGGAAATTGAACTCAATAATAATTGGTCTCGGCCATGAATTATTCATCGCAGCCATGGATGATTGAAAATCGAGCTAGAAACTTACGATGGCGCGAGGTCTTCAAACTGTTCCTCGGACATCCATTCCATGCACTGCAGAATTTTGTCCGGGTCGACCGGCGGCGTGTAGACGACCTCGTCCACCTTATCACGTGGGGAATTTGTGTAGGCCGTCGACACATAGACGAACGACTGCGGACAAAAAAAAGAGATTATTAGCACACGAGAAGCAAAAGAGTCAAAAAATTTTGTCCAGCATGCCTTTTGAAACCTGTGGTGCTGGTAAATAGACTATAATGCGCCCATCAAATTTATCTGACGGGAAAATTGCTCTCTATGAACATCACGCAGTGATTTGACCTGCGACCCTAGGTGAAAGGTAATTGGATACTCTATCTAGCTAGCATCATTCAGTTAAGAAGCTTCAGTGCGGGCGTGACAACCGCTTTCTGTTTCAGGAACACCACGCTTTTCTATCATTTATGCAGAGCGTGGGAGTGGAAACGCACCGAAAAGTGTATGCATGCATCCTAGTTTTCTCCGCGTCATTTGCCTTTTTTAGTCGACAGAAACACGTTCCGCCTAACGTAGACACAACAATAGAATATTCCATCGCGGCCAGATGGTTGTTTTGGTAATAAAGCTGCACGCGCCAATTGAAAGCAGCAAGGAAAGTTTTCAGGCGATCAGAACAGTAAAAACTGCCGAGTCAATATAGAGATATGGATTTCACCAGCGGTCTTTGAAAATTAATAGCGTTTTGGTTATATATGTATTCGTTATATTATTTTGAACACTATATTTTCCTCTTGTTAGCTATTAGAGTCCCTTATTATTTGTTTCCTCCTTTCTTATCGAATGATTTATTTTCAGTTTTGTTAGAGATCGAAATTATTTATAGTTTCCAAGGTTGGATTTTACTACCATTGGTAGCGACTGCGCCGTTTCAGCCTCTGATTTATCCCATCGTTCTGTCACAAAAAAAATGAAACAAGAGGTACGACCTTGGAATCTTTGCTGCGATTTTTTACTGAGAAACGATTTTCAGATCTATTTTGGTACAGCAGGTTTGGATTTTTTTGAAACGTTGCAAGGTTAAGCACCAGTCGCGGCGCATGCTACTGCTAAAAAGATACGAGCGCAGGGCGTCTTTATTTTTGCGCGATTGTTTTGCCAGCGCGTTTGTTGTGCACTGCTGACCCCGATTTTCCTTCATCAAGCACCTCGACGCACAGACTAACTTGCGTATTTAGGCCAAGAAGTGACCGTTGAAACTGCAGTAAGAAATTAAAGAACATTTTGTCCAATTTTTATTTGATTTATCTTGTATTAAATAAAATATTAATTAAACTGGCAATAGAAATGTAAAATATGCTACATGATTTCATCAAGATGGGTGGCGAAGTGGAAATTTGAATTCCGGTTAAATTACGCACGAGATTTAGCTTTTTTTCACTTAGCCGCCCATCCTGACAGAACCGTAGAGCAGAACAATTTCTTAAGATACGTTAATTAATATCCCCATGCGTGTAATGCAATTTTTTCACTAAAAAATGAAGAAATAAAAATTGTTGTAACAACTATTGGAAAGTAGCCTCATTCGAGCTTAAACTGTATTATTAAATGCATAATCGGCGCGGGAAACGATTGCAAAGTTGCAAACGCATAGAGTGCAGCGCGGAGGAATGCAACAATGATCGCAAGGTCGAGCAACTGGAAATTCGCGGTCACGTCGCTGCATGGCAAGGATTCGCACACTTTTGACCTCCGAAGAGGCCGGGAGCGCTTTTGCACGCGGGACATGCAAGTTTAGTGTCATTGGCGGCGCATCGGATCGACCTAGACCTCTGCCGGGATGTTGCTTCTCGTCGACAGGGCACTTTCGATTTTATCGGATCAATTTCAGCCGACAATGCGGCAAGAGCGATAGAGAGACAGCTTTTACGAAGTCTTGGGCAACACGCGCGGTTCCGTGAGTTTGAGTCAATACTTGGTTAGGCGGCAGCGACGGCGACGGCGGCAGCGGACTTGAGGCTTTCTCTCTACAAATCGTGATGACATTCAGTGGCCTCTTTCGCCAAATATTCCTTTTGTTGGATCGCACACACTAGCAATGGGACCTATCATTTGCCCGCGTCCTTCAATGAGCTTGTTGAAATGCGCGCACCAATTAGGCTCATTATCAAGTCTCGGAGATGAGTCTTCGTTCATCGCTGAGCAGACAAAAGCGTAACCTTCGAAGGTGGAAATGAAACATGATGACTGCTACAGCTGAGCAAACATGGGAATATTGTGTGAATTGTGGAACTGCTCTCTCGAGGTTGGGATTGAAGGCTAGGACGACAATGGGGGCGATGAAAAGCAAATTCTGCAAATCCGTGTGTCACTCCGAAAGGGCATTATTCGAGAATTAATGGGCGTCCAAAAGTCTGCAGTCATCCGTCCCGATTTTTTGTGGCGCATAATGATTTTTTTCAACTGGCGTTGATAAAACGTCAATTTTAGTGATGACTGGGAAACTTCCAGTACGCATAAACGGCACGTGTAGAAAATGCATAGGCGAATGCATTACAATAACTGCGTGAGTTATTTAATTAAAAACGGAATGGAGCGCTCATAAATCAGTCCTGCGAGTGAATCCTGGGACGAATCACAATAATTCCAGCAATTGAATCGCATACAAATGAGATGCAGTATGTGCAGAGAGCCAATTTCCTGCTCGCCGCCAATGCAACGAGTGCAGCTCAAGGCCTCGACTGGTTTCTCATAGCGCGCGCAGCAGCGGGTGATATCACCGCAGTCAAAAGTGCAAGACCGTAATAAATTATATAAAAATGCCACTGCTTTCCGGCGGTCGCGGCCGCTCAGCACAGGCTTTTCGCGAAATCGCCATCGCACCGCGTGCGCACGCTGGTCGGACGACTTAATTGAAAGCTGACTTTCACCCCGCGGAATAAATACCTGCTATTAGATAACCTCATAATTGCGAGCGCCTTCGCTATATCACACATACACATATAGAAACCGAGTTGTGCCCTCGCCGATTAATCGTGTCTCGCACTTCCCGCGTTTGACCGTCAAATTTAATTCATTTAGCGTCAATTAACTCAACTTAAATCCGTGTCTTTTGACAGTTTTGTGTTTGTAAGGACGAACAATTATGGAGAGGAGAATAATCTGATGAAAAGTGGGATATTTAGTGTCAAGTTCTATGGCAAACGGCACGCCTTAATTGAATGTCAAGACATTGTATTGCATAACTAGTGCGGAGGTCGCGCGCATTAGCACCTCACCGCCGAGATGCCTGGCGGTCAACAAAAGTCGCGAGTTTACTGGAAATCAGGTCTCGGTGCGTAATTCGGTTTTATTGCCGAGCCTAGAAAAAAGGTATAATACAGGCGCCTAGCCTTCGTTCGGCACCTTTTCCGCTGCTCGCCGCACAAACCACTTTTATGCTAGACGCTAATATCCGCATTGCTCGGCGGCGAATGCGATAATATTATGATCAAACACGCCTTGGCACGAGATTTTCCAGCTCGCACGACACATTCAAGGGAACCGTGTTTATGGTATAGCGAGAAGAGTCGAAATTGGCCTACCTTGAGCTGGTGCATTTCCTTGCAGAGCTGCATGACGGCGTTGGTGCCGCCCAGGTTGGTCTGCAGCGCCTGCCGCATCTTCTCGTTGAAGCGCACCGTCGCCGCCACGTGGAAGACTATCTCGACCGACGACACCAGCACGGCCCTGTCCGCGGCGCTGATGCCCAGTCCTGGACGAGAGATGTCCCCCGTGATGGGCACCACGCCCGGTGTCGCGCCGATCAGCGAGCCTCGTTCGCGACGCAGACGCTCGAACACCTTCCAGACACATTAACACTATCAAAAATCCATTTTATGAAAGAAAAATTAAGATTTTACTTCAAAACTTCATAAAAAGTCAAGGGGTGGACTCCCTAATTTATAGTCTCAGTTATGTATAATAAAAAACAAGGAGACTTAAATTGTTTGGTCTATACCTAAACAATTTTTAATAATACTGCAATTTCCAATATCAAAAAGCATTTTTTCAGGCTACTGATTTAGAGCAGAATCGAACTGATTTAATTTAAATTAGGTAAAAATGTCAATATTTTTATAAATTACTTGACAAAAGGACTTTAAAAAATGACTCAATCCAGCATAAAAAGCGTTGCAAGAAAATCCGGAAAGCCGTGATTAATTTTAACCCAAGAAAAATTGCAAACCGTATGTAAAAGTTTTCATGTCAATGCCTCTCAAGAGCGCAAATTAAGTTAAAAAATGAGCAAAATGGCCAAATCACGGCCAACATTTCACCAATTAATTACAAGGACTTACTATAAAAAATACTTCCTTCAACGCTTAAAAGCTGCTGTACAACCTAGATATTTTAATGTTTTGTCGAGCATTACCGGGTCCTTCATGAGCTTCTCAAGCCTCTGGAGGGGTTGCTCGCCCCTCTTGGGCCTGAGCAGGATGTAGACGTTGCCGACGCCAGGGCAGGAGCGCAGCAGCTTCTCGAGCAGCACCTTGCCCATGAAGCCGGACGCACCGGTGATGAGCACGCTCTTCTCATGGTAGAACTGCTGCACGGGCGTCAGGTCATCGTCGCCGAAGTACGTTAGGGGCTTTGTGTTGACTATCTCCATTGCAAATGGAAAATAGCCCTCTCCACGCGTGGTGCGTCGCGTCAACCTCGAAGGAGCAAGTGTCTGACCTGCAACATGAGGAAAAAGCTTATTATTTTCTGAAATAATTAAACAATGAATCGCGTGCGGCGTCGAACGATTACAATTCGGAGCGGTCGCGTACGTGCAACGGCTGCCGTATTTCTAATTAGGCAGTCGGTCCGTTTTTTACGGGAGTCCAATTGACGAGACATTCACTGCCATCGGCCCCTGAGCAGACTGACCGAGTTTAGAGAGGCATTTAAAACTGGGACCAAATTCTAATTGGCCTACAGGGGCTTGACGATTGCACCGCAATTTTGTGGTTGCAAAGCAAAACCACGCTACTTGATGCGCGAATGCCAGGCGAAATAGAAGAGGATGTTGACTTGTTGCGGTATACAAATTTTAACACAAAAATTCACACAAAGAGGAAACAAAAAGACTGTTGAATTTTTTGTTTCCTTTAGTTCCCCGTATATTTAAAAAAACGGTATATGTTGTTTTAAATTTATCTTTGTCCGATTAGAAAATGCGGTAATTATGATTTTGAAATAAATTTAGCCTGCGTAACACCGTCATAAAATAAACTGGATAAGAATTGAAGTGTGAGAATTAATAATAATCAAAAAGATGGAATTAAAAAAATGTCTAAGGCTGCACAAAAATTAATTGATTCAACAAAGTGCAAAACTCGTGTGCAAAGCTCGTCTCAAGCTGCTATATAAGTATATTTTGAAAAATAGTGGTGCCACCCTGTTTGAATAGCAGATTTTGATATGAAGGTTAAACGTTTGTGGTTACAGAGCAAAACCACGCTACTTAATGCGCGAATGCCAGGCGAAATAGAAGAGGATGTTGACTTGTTGCGGTATACAAATTTTAACACAAAAATTCACACAAAGAGGAAACAAAAAGACTGTTGAATTTTTTGTTTCCTTTAGTTCCCCGTATATTTAAAAAAACGATAAATATTTTTTAAAAATTAATCTTCGAAAATGTTGCGAACAGGTTTTAGACAACGATTCTTTGATTTTCTCAAGAATTTTGTTAGACATTTGTCTCTAAAACCACAAATTATAGCCAAAATATGTAAATTTTGGTGGGACCATTCAAAAGCCTGAGCCGGATGCGCAGAAACTGCAGGTGGCTCTGATTCTGTGACAGTCGCCACGGCGGCTTCTGACCTCTGCAATAAATTGTTGCTAAATCGCGATATTATTTCCATCAGCCAACTGGCGATGGTCGGGATTCGCTTACTCGCCACTCTCAACCAGAGAGGAAAAAGCTTGGCAGCGGGAAATTAATCCGACGCGGCCTTCGATACAGGTTGAATGCTCCAGCGAGTGCTTGAAAAACCGAGAGGGATTCCCTTGTTATCATTATTTACAATGGCAAAAAGAGTGCGCACGCGGTTTTCGTCGCACCTTGAGATTTTTACATGAACAACGTCATCAACTTCTTTTGTTTTCAGGCGTTGAGGCAAAAAACGCACAATACTTCCATCATTCAAATTGTGCACGATCACCTCACATGCACGTTTAACTCGGCAGCTTGTGCAAATAAAAACGCCCATACGAATTCCATTAATTATTTTTTGCCCGGCGATATAATCCAACTGCGCACAACATTGTTGATTGATGATTATTTTTCCAATTTAAAAGAGTAATCAAACTAAGCTGCGTATGCAAAAAGGAATCAAGAATTTTTCTCGTCAGGTGTGTGCGGATAATATTGCACCGAGCATATTATGGTGCACAACAAACGACTTGCAATTATTATGCAACTCGCGCGGGAACAAGTGCAAATTAATTGCGCGCGCAAGGTAAAACTAATGAACTGTAAATCCTTGAACGTGACCATAAGCGCTCGCTCCTAGCATTATTAGTCACTCGCTCGCAGCGGATGCAAATCGTCCGACGTGCCATGCTGATGGGCAAAATATTTGTTTCTCGGTGGCCGCTTAGCAGTTGATGAATTGATTTTTGTGCTGCCATCTCGACGGAGACGGGAAGCGAATCTCTTGTTTGCTCGAAAATGCAATGGAAAGTTTCTCCGCGAGAACCATGAATGGGGCTTTTGAGAGTCGTATTTGGCTAAATTAGCACTCAAGACAAGACAGACTTTTGCAAAGCTCAATGAGACTGTATATTGTATAATATAGCTTTTAAGCGCTCGTCAAAAGGGAGAGTTCAACGATCGAAATTTGAGCTTGTAAAATAAATCAGACCGTGGGCGACGTTCTGGTCTATTTCGCCGCCAATCGATTGCAAACTCCAAACGCGTTTGCAAGAACTTGACCTATATTAGCGTAATAATACTGGTACAATTTTTCATTTGACTCAACCCCCAATTTTCTGCTTTGCTGGAGTAAAGAGAGCCCGTCACATTTTGCGTCTCAGGGCCAGCTCAGACGCGCGCACGCAATTCTCCGGTGTGTCTAATTTAACCTTAGCAAAGCAGGACAGGAAGCGATGCAGCCCGAATTTCGCATTTTACGCTCTGCCAGCCACGAAGGTGTCGAAAAAACGCACCATAATACTAGCTCGCATCCCCACAATGCACTTGAAGAGCCTTGGAAATGCGGTGTGTGTGTGTGAGTGTGTGTGTGTGGTTGAAAATCTGCTAAAAACAATTCTCTGTGGAACAAACTTCAGATCTGCTCTCGTAACTGTTCTATGAGATATGTAAATGAGTTTTTCAAATAGATATTTCGTCCCTGACCGAGCAACAATTTTACAGTTATCGTGGGTGTCAACGCGGACGGTGCAATGTTTTCAAACTTGACTTGCCGGAAGAGCAGTGTGGTGCATACATGGGAAACTAGCATATAGTGACACTTCTTCTTCCCTTTGTCTGAGTTTTTCTCACGTTTTCGCTTCGCAATAATTTGCATCTCTTTTCACTTTAGCACATTGTTGATTATCGCAAGTTACTGTGATGAACATAGCTTTTAAATAAATGTTGCCTGCGCAACGTTGTAATAACATCAATAGGATGACAAGAAAAAAGTGCGAATTTAAAAAAAATACAATCTCGAGGTAACGCGGTAATTATGATTTTGAAATAAATTTAGCCTGCGTAACACCGTCATAAAATAAACCGGATAAGAATTTCAGTGTGAAAATTAATAATAAAAAAAAGATGGAATTAAAAAAATGTCTAAGGCTGCACAAAAATAATTTATTCAACACAGTGCAAAACTCGTGTGCAAGACTCGTCTCAAGCTGCTATAAAAGTGTTTTGAAAATTTGCGGTGCCAGCCTGTTTGAATAGCAGATTTTGTTATGACGGAAAAACTTATCTTGAGAAATTAAATATGATATCAAGTAAGAGGAAAGAATTAATAAATTAAAAACCACATTAAATTTTGCTCTATTTTACAGTGAAAACATTTACCCAAAATAAATTTTGTGCAGTGCTCAAGGGTACAGATTGATAAATCCCAAAAAATATATTTACCTAAATCGACTTATTAAAAAGGTTTTTCTGGGATTCACTTTTGACAACATAAATTATTTTTCAACCAACCTTGAAAAAATATGCATGGACTGTCCCCGGCATTTTTGTGGCGAAAAAAAATCAAGTCTTACCGCGGCAGCAACGAGCTCGCACGCAACGTCTGCAGGCTCTAAGCGCAGCGAGGAGCGTATCTGTTTCAGGACTGACGGTGCGCGGCCTGGCTCGCGGCGAGGATCACCTGATCGTCGAAAAGGGCCGGCGGCTGTGGCGGCGGGTTAGGTAAGAGCACGGTCTATGGGCGCTTCCCGCGCGTGTTTACATGCGTGCGAGTGCGTGCGTAGTGCGCGTACGAATTTTATCGGAATGAGAGGTCGGAGAGGAGAGGCGGCGAGTGACCTAGATGCGGCGCGCGCGGCCGGAGCAAGGAAATGCACGGCGGGCCAGGCCAGTCGCTCGCGAGCACTCGAATGAATCAAACCACTGGCCGAACGACCGGTTTTCTGTGATGTAACGCGCTTATGTACGCCGAGTACATAAAAGCACGCACGCGGCGGTCAGGGAAAAAGCAATTTCTTCGCTGCTTGCCTATTTACCCGGCCACTTTCTTTGCACTGCAGCCGCGTTGCCGCCGCGCCGCGAGTAAATTGCATAAGAAAGCAAGCAGCTCTCCTCGCATCTCTCATCCGAAAGAACTTTCACTCGCGCGGCCTATTGCTGCTTTTTACACGCACTCGCTCAAAGGCTGGCTGGCAAGGCATCGCGATCCACAGCGAAAGTGAATGAGGACGTGCCACGCCTCCACCGTGTGAACCAATTTCGCGCCTGCCGTGGACGATCGGATCCGATATAAAAACAAATCATTGTCTTCCACGACACAATGTGTATTCCGTTTTAATTGTCGACTTAATCCGGAACGAAAGAAAGAAAGTGAAATTCCATTCAGAGCCGGCAGCCGAATTGCGAAAAATGTACAATTTTCTAAACCGCTCTCGGAGTCAAGGTCGGTCTGTGAGCGTGTGTCAAGGCTCGGGGAATGATATTTGAATAAAAAGCTCTATTATTTCCTCTTGGGTTCTTCCTCCGAACACAGCATTTTCGAAGGCTGTGCGCGTGGTCGGCGTGGAGGGGCCTCCTTCGCACAAGGGCATGATGGATATTTTTGTACAAAATCAAAAGGTACGAATGACTCGGCGGAACGGATTTGTTCGAGACAAATTGCGGGTTGGCTTCTGGGCGTGTGAGCGTTACGAAAGCCGGGGAGCGTGTTTAGGCGCGTAGTTGGTAATCACAAATCTCGTCAGTCACTCCAGCAAATAGTAATTATATGTTATTGCAAAAATGTTCGTTAAAGATGAGATAAAAAATGCTGCTTTTTATTCAAATCATAAATTTGTGTGTTCTTCAAAATGAGTCATGCACTTTTACTCAGAAAAACCCAGCAGCCGAATATTATTCTTGACACTTTTCCCTGGCCAAAAGTAGCTCCTTGAGTAAGAAACGAGATTTTTGGTGGGCACCTAAGCGAGCCGAGCCTGGCCGGCGAGTATATTATCTAACAGAGACTTTCATCAATTTCCGCGTGTCTGATCGCGCTGTTTATCTGCGAGGCGGCGAGAGGAGGCGAATGTAGGCCAATGCTAGATCATTCGCGGGAACCTAGAGCCCTGTAACTTTTCCCGAAACCAGCGTTTTGTCAGCGTATTGGCGAAAACAGCCGTTGGCTTTTCGCCTGCTAATCCGATTGGTCGCAAAAAGCGATTTCGGCATCCCTTTAGCTGCTCCCGAGATCAACGTTCCGTCGCCGCCGCCGCCGCCGCAGGAGCAGCAGCCAGTGCCCAATGTAAATATCAACACACGCGGCCCACACACGTGCTCACTCGCGTTATGTTTGTTTCTTTGACTTTTAAGCCTTTCTCGCACCTCCCCACTGCATGATTTTCAAATCAATTATGCAGCACCTTGGAGCCGGCGTTTCAAGCCATGATTGGTGTGCAATTTTCCTCTAGAAATATCCTGCGCAAAGTGGAAATTGTTGTACTCCTGAAAAATGTTACTTTCCTGATCAAAAAAATCACACAAATTTCAAATTCATCGGTAATACTTTTTTAATTGTAATATTTGTAGTTATTTCGGTCATCAAAAGTATAAATCATCATATTTTGTGATCATTCACGGTTCAACGAATTAAAGATTTTATCTGTGTGCGCATTTTTGAAAATTTACAAATCTCCATCAAAGAGAGCTCGTTTGCGCTCGCTGCACAATGTGAAACCCTGATGGCAGTGCGGATCAAATACAATTGCATCGGCCAAGAACACACACACATGCACTTTCATAAAAGTAATCTCGCTGCTCGAGGAGAGCTAGTGCACACACATACACACACTTCCTGGCTATGCACAGATTTGCCGACGACAACGACGACTCTTTCTCGCACTTGGTAATTGATAATAATAATTCGACTGCGGTGAGGTGTGAGTGGCAGCCAAGAGATGGTCGTGCGCGTTTCCGCATTAGAAAGTGATTAGGCCGGAATTTGATTTTAATTAGCCGGCGGAGAGAACCACTGATTCATTCTCGGCGGCCAGCTGAGCGTGAACGCGGCGCACGGAGTTGCGAAAGGCCCGACAGGCAAGAAATCGGGGGAAAAACAATTCGGCGCCCGGTGGTGTCGCAATCGGCGTTTGACATTTGCTCGGTTCGTGCAAAAATAAATTAGTGTCCAGTACTCACCCGAAGGAAATTCAGCAACGTCTCGCACAGCACGCTGGTCTAGGTGTGAGCGCAAAGAAAGTGTGCTCAGATTTATGCGGACCCCCACTTGTCCGCACTTATAACTTCCCCCTCCGCCGCGCTTTTCTGCACTTGCCGCACTCTTTCTCGTCTTCTCGATCGAAATTTTCCCAATTTTCCACGCTGGCCCCTTCCTTTCGTCTTCGTCGGCCTACGTCAATTGCCGCAAAAAATGCTTATTATATTTTTTGCTTGTGTTCTGTGCTTTCTTGATTAATTGCGTTGCTATGCTGCTTCGAAATAATTGAAACTTGTAATCGTCCTTCGCCAACATTATCCTCACTCATTTTGAACAGGACGAATTATTTAAATCAACGGCGAGTGTGATTCACGGAGCGAGAGGCTGGGAAGGTTTGCATCTGGCCTTGTGCTCTTTTCCATCGGAATACGCCAGAGGAAACAAGAGGAAAAACCAAAGAGTCAATATGTAGGAATTTCCACTGCAGTGTTCTCAGCCTACAACAAAATATGGTGGTTTTATATTTTTATTGCTCTCCTTGCGATCGTAAGGTATCAAATATTGAGGTTTGCTCGGATTACCCAACTAGAAGTTATTTAAAAATTTGTGCAGCAATACACGCAGTGGAAAGTTCAGCATTAGTCCAATCAACAATTTAGCCTTGGACTGTTTCAAGCCGCTGAAACCGAAAGTGACCAAACTCGTTTCATTGGAAGCAACGTTTTGTCAAAAATTCAAGGACTAGATGTTTGGTACTGCCATCTAATGCTGTGTGTTTATTGCTTAGCTCATATCGTCACGATCGTAAAACTATAGTGCAAGTCACAATTTAATGAATTGTGTGCACGTTGGGCGATTTCAGGCGTAGACGTCACGCCGAACTTGGTTTTTCTTTCTCCGAAAAGCGCGTCAGCAGTGCGTCTTGGCTGCATTTCTTTTTGATCAAGTTCGATTGCGAAACGCTCGCTCTCGAGTTCATTCACTCGAATCTCCTCTCCGCACTGCGAATGCGTCGTTATTGTTTGCACTTAAAACTGCTCTGCTGAGAGACATGATTTGATCTTTAAAATCGTACCGATCCAGCTGACTCTGCGGGGGGATAGAGATATTTTTATCTAGCTAAAAGGCGATACTTATGGGCCTGTGGGCGCCAAGCAATTAAATATATATGTATTTATATGAGGCTTCCTTATGGCCGCGCCAAGGGTAAGGAACACACAACATGCGCGTGTCTCTGCTTTGTGTATAATAATCCATCATGGAGCTGGCTGTCAATGCGAGTATAATTGATTTTAGTTTCAATCTTTATAGCCATCTCGTGTGTGTTTTTTAGGTAATTGGTATAATTTAGTAGTGGAACAAGCTTATAACAACTTTATTTGCCGCTGCAAAGTTCTAACTTAAACTAAGATAGAATTAAGCTTATTCTATTTATTTGAATTCGATTTTATTTTTCCTGTCCGTAATAGTATTCCAATCTAAAGCATCAAATTTTGAATTATAATTATCTTCTTTACGGACTTAAAACCTAACGCAGCCTATTCAGAAGGGTTTAAATTATTTTTATTTCAATAAGATTTTAAATTATATTTTAATGGGTGGCCCCAACAAGTAAAAATTCAAGACCTTATATACCTAATGCAATAAAGATCAATAATCAATCTAAATCATTCCTTCCAAACTCCTAAATGCTCGCATATATACTTTAATATTTTGTTCAAATGAATATAATGCAATTGATTTAACCATAAAAATCTTCATTAAAATTATTTTGAATTTAATATTTTTTAACTTGATATATTTCTATTCAGCTTGTGAAATTCCACGAAGAGTATAGAATGTCTAAGACGAATTGCGCGAACGGCACACCTTACTTCAGTTACAGACGGCACCAGTAGCGGCTTGCGTTTTCCCCCAAGGCTCTCCCTTTCACCCTTTGGGAATTTTCCAGGCGTCGAGACGGGGTTCCGTCGCTTACTAAGTATCGCCGTAGCCGCAGTGGCACTTGAAGTGTGCAGGAAAATGGATATTGTAGCGGCGGCACGTCTTTGTCGCAGAGACTAAACAATAACACAGGTGGTGCTGGCCCTACTTACCTGAACGCTTTCCCGCGCAACTGACTCGCGCTCTGCAAGCAATGAAAATTACCGCTTTCTATTTGGCAAACAAATCCAACAACAAATACAAACCACAACTATTCTTCGATTTTAACTTCCTTGTAGAGCGATTTCAAAGGAAGGATGCAAAGAAATGCAGGGTGTTACAGAATAATCACCTTCTATTTTAATATTTTTAATTCACTACCGTAGCTACGAATTTTTTTATTTATCTCAAAAGGTAGTAAGTTTTAACTTTTAAGACAGTCATTTGAAGCAAAAATCCCGCTTCATAATTATTAATAAGAAATCCTACCCTTGTAGAATATAAACAACAAAATGACGTTTGCATTAGACTCTACGCTGCAATCATTTCCAAATTAATGATAATTTGAATTTTACAACAGGGCAGATTGAAAAAGCTAGTGTAAATGATGGTCAAATCGAACAGTCACTCGCCTAATGTAGCATTTATTTTTTAGCCGAGTCAAGAGATGAAAGATGCAATTCCTGGATCTAATTGGAAGACGTTGTAAAAAATGCAGCGAGTGACGCAGGGCCAGGGCACCTGGGGGCCTTGAACTTGGTCCAGACTATTTTTTTTCGGACAGAAGTTTCTATTGCGTGATGACGTGCGAGCAGAAAATCTTTGTGCCTGGAAGAACGTGAAAACCCTGAGCTGCGTCGTGCCAGTCACTCGCGCGCAATTGTCTCACAGTGACCAAGGAAAAACATTACAAAGAATCAGAGAGTCGGCTTGCTTTAACTTAAATTTCAAAGATAAATATCTAAGCCTTTTATTTTGAAACATGGTGCGATTCAATTCTGAATTTGAAATTTAGGTTAAGAACTGTCGCCTTGAAATATTTGTCGCTAAGGTATTATTTGTCGGCTAAATTAGCGGATCTTTAAAACCGTTCGAGGGCGCGCAATACATTTGCTTTCGCGAATGGCAAGTATGGTGTCATTCTGGCTTTGTGTATCCTCGGCTTCAAGTACCGACGTGACTCGTCAAATGTCACAAACGGAGAGGTTAATGAGGAGAAAATACAAAATATCACGACGACCTCGGTTCAAGTAAAAGGAACACACTGTTTAATAAAGCTTGTTATATTTTCACATGTAAAAAAGTCTTATATTCAAGTAACACACAAGTTGTATGAGGTATACATTATGTACAAGCGACTTTGGAGGAGATTTACAAAAAAATGTAACTGAGGAGAGACCAAAGGATCCTGATGGCGACGTACATTGCCACGCCCTGGATGCACCTGTGCACGACCAGGAACCTGAAAGGGAGGAAATTGTTAATCAGTGCCAAAATTCATTTTAGGGGTTGTAAATTACTTGAACCAGCGCTTCCTCGCGGCGGGCAGGGTGCTGGGGTCGTCCTTGGCCAGGTACTTTCTGAGGCCGAGGATGTGAGTCCTGAAGTAGTCCTCCCAGTCCATGTTCTTCATGCTGAAGTTGAAGAGATACTGGTCCTTGGGGTGCATCCGTGACCACAGCGATTGCATGTTTTGGTTGCTGAAGTTCCACTGCTGCGTGCTGAAGTAGGCGATGACGTCGCCGAAGCGGTGGATCTTCTTGTACACTTTCATCATCCTGCGTTGACAAATTATTCATCAATCAATTTAATATATAACATTTCCGAGGACTCACTGTGGCTGTCTGCCGATGACCATGAGCACTCCGTCGACCAGCAGTGCCGGCAGGAAGTGCAGGAAAAGCGAGCAAAGCAGGTGCAGGCTCCTGAACTTGTTGATGGTGAGCGTGTAATACCAGATGGCCTTCATCGAGGGGATGTTGACGCCGTTCTTGTAGTTCAACTCCATGAACTCGCCCCACGTGATCGGCTTCTCTGGCGACGATACATAGTTGTAGATCGGGATCTCGTCGCCGGCTTTCCTCCTGAAAATATTTGCAATATCTATTACTTTGTGTTCGGACAGGTAGGCAGCAGGCACAGCAGCCGAGTGCGGCCGGTTGCCTGAATGAAGTGCTCGACTTACGCGGAGACGGCGGTATCATAGGCCGTGGCGATCAGGGCGCTCACGGCCATATCGACGGGCACCAGGTCGGCCACCATTTCCTTGTCGGCCTGCAGGGTGCGCAGAATGCCCAACCCCGCGCCAACCACCACACCCGTTGGGCCATACACGTTGTCTATCCATCCAGACACGGGCTCTTTCCACGTCGCAATGACTGAAAAGTCAAGTTGATAATAAATTTTAGTATGTTACAATTATTTTATCTTTGAATATTCTAACAAAAAACTTCAAAATTGGCAACAGTTATTTTATGCACAGTAAAAATAATGAAGACTTTTGTTGCACTCTAATTTGCTTTACTATTAATGGTTTACTGATTCATTTTATGGTTGCTAATGCTGTATGCAAAAATTGTAGAGTGGTGTGAAAAAAGTGGCTCATTAAATTAAGGAACCGAAAATTGTTTCGGTTTCACAGAGTTCTTTACTTTCAAAGCAAATTCATTAGCTGTAGACAATTTTGAAAACATTCAAATGCACTCATTTCTGAGCACAAACAAAAAGAGGAATGAGTGACGAAATGTTGAGAAACTCCACCACTTTCCCTCCTCCAATAGACAAAACTCCAAACAATTTTGCAACAATTCACTGAGCCAAATTCTGTTCTTTTATATCACAAGAAAGGCTGCTGGCCATTCAGAACGATTTCATAGAAAAGTGCAGCAATTTTTTTTTCATTTGCGTTTGTTTTGACGGTACGTGTTTTTTTTTCAAGAATAAAGAAGTTCCACATCTAGCAGAAAAGTTAAAAAATAGTCCGATATTTTCATGGTGAGCCAATGAAGTAAGTTTGAAACTTTTGAATAACTAAATATAATTAAGACTGCGTTACTCACTGATGGCTGGTCTGTAAACGGCAATAGGCAAGTCCCTTCCAAGATCCTTCACGACATCTTCAGCGACATTTTTCGTGAATGCGTATGTGTTGGGAAAATCTTGCAGTAGCCTAGGGAAAATGTTGATATTAAACATATTGTTGCCAGTTAAATCAATCAAAAACACAGGATTTTTTATCAACGGAGAAAAAAGGGGCAAATGAATGATAGCACCACCAAAAGATTCTGACTTTGTTTGATCTTTGGTTTTGTGGGCTCTTTAGTACAAATTTCCTACTTTTGGACGATTCCTAATTGGGTCAAATTCCATTCAGACAAAATCAGATGGCCGAACTCGACGTGTCAAGGATTTTCCATCATTTTATGTTTTGTTTTTAATATACTTACACAGGAGTTGATCCATCAAGAAGGTTATCGTCCAAGGCCTCTACACACTGCGTCAGTTTCTCGTGCGAAATCGGCGGCTCGTAGAACTTTTCCTTTATTTCCCTGAGGTTGCAGTTTGAGTAGGCGGTGGACACGTGGATCACAGCCTGCCATTTCAAGAATTTAAATTAAGTTGGATGACTAAGTCCTTTTTAAAATCGCTTACGTTGAGATTCTTCATTTGGGCACAGAGGGCAAGCATGTCCTTGGTTCCCTGGACGTTGATGGCGTTGGCTAGGCGCAGCTTCTCGTCGAAGCGCACGGTGGCCGCCGCGTGGAACACGATGTTCACATTCTCGATCAGGGTCTGGCGGTCCTCCTCGCTCAAGCCTAGCCCTTTCTGCGCCACATCGCCGGCCACCGGCACCACGCAGCTTGCGAATTTAGGGTTCTTTTCTTGCAACTGTGCAAACACCTGGAAATCAAATCAATTTTCTCGGTTATTATCCACACAGATATTTTTTATTCTATATTTGTTGTTTAACAGTTGATATATGTAATTTTCAATGTTAAGGAAAATGGGGTTAAGTTTCAGATTGGGGATATGAAAAATAAGACTGCAAGATTTGAGAAGATATCAAATTAAATAAAATAAAATTTGAAAATATTTAAAAAAATACCAATTAAAAACAAACAATAACTTATTGCGTATTTGGAATTTTTGTAGAGAATTTAAGCGGCATTTATTTCTCCGCATCATCCTTTTAATTACCATTGAAATGGAGCTGTTTATGACGTGCTTGAAAAGAATAATAAAAATGTCCGTAAAAATCCTTTAAGCGTTTGCTTAACAGGATAGTTGATTATATGTATAGTAAACGCACATATTATCGACTGGACAAGATAATATCTATTTGTCGTAGGGAATCCAACTTGACGAGTTTTTTATGGAGTGGGAAAACAACTAGAGTGATTTTACAACTCTCATTTGTCAACAATGAATTCGCATTGCCACCGAGCGAGCAATGAATTCAGAGTGGGGTCGTGTTTTTCGGTCTCGGAAATGCAATCGGTGCAATTGTGACCTTGGTGGTCAGCAGGATGAAGGAAATGCGCGGATCGAGATGAACTTGTTTGCATCGCGTGTTAGGTCATGCATTCTAATAGTGTTTGCGATGCCGCGTGACCGGATTCTCGCGTAGGAAACTCGCGCGGCGAAAACCGGCTCCGCGGCAGAGTCACCTCGCTCGCTTCCATTGCAAAACCGACTGCAATTCGAAAAACTTCCAGGAAATGCACCTGAATTTGCGAATGCTTTTTTCACTCACAGGGTCACTGAAGATTTCCTCGAATCTGGCGGAGATTTCTTTGCCTTTCTTGGGCCTGATGAGCAGATAAATGGTCCTGATGTCAGGGCATGTGCGCAGCAGCTTTTCTGATATCACTTTGCCCATAAATCCGGTGCCGCCGGTGAGGAAGATGCTCTTATCGGCGTAGAACTGCTGCATCGGCGACTTTTCGGCCGCCTCCTCCGGCTTCAAGTAGCCCTGCTCGGCTGCGCTCGTCATGGCCAGTCTGCGTCTGCTGTCAGAATAAATTAATTAATTCGTTGCCGAACAGAAAGAATGTTTTGACTTGTCAACAGCTATTGCAACAACCTCACCGCATTTGCTATTATTATTTGAAATACCGTTTCCTGTAAATGCATGCACTCAGCAGAAAATTGTATTAGCGCGACATCGAGTCGGTCGGTGTACCCGCGGCGCGCGCGAGACGGCCACAGCATGTGAACCTTTCCGTGCGGCCTTCGCTAGGTTCATCAACTGACAATGATCCTGAATTGTGCGTACAATTTAACACCGCTTGTTTATTACAATTAAGGCGATTGATTTGTTAGCATCTATACGGCATGAGAATATTAATATAGAGTAGGAGTAAAATTGGCGACTTTTGAATCAGCCAAAAATTGGGGCAAAAGTTAATCATTTTAATAATCTATGATATATTTGAATTGTGAAATTTTTTCTCTATAATTTGAACGAAAATTTTCTGTGCAATACCGTCTGAATTTTAGCAGCTTGTATTTAATCGCAAGTCTTCACAACAACTAAAAATGGAGAAAAATAATAAATTCCAGGTTATATATATAGACTTAAAAAGTAACATTTCGTCTCTTAACAAATTAACAAATTTTAATATGGCTTATTTGCTCCATGTATGTTTGGATGGGCGGCAAAAAGAGGAGAATCATCGCATCTTCTCTTACTGCGTGTTCAGCAATGGCTTTGACCCCTCAGGCCTCAATAATAAAAATACAAAAAGAAAAACTCAAGACGCCAATTTAATTGAATCACCAGATGTCTATATAATGTTTTTTGTTATTTTTTTCTTCTCAGCAATAATTTATACCGAAAAATAAATGCGCAATCGTTGAGAAACAGAATAAATTTGCAAATCAGCTGAAAAGCAGCGGGAGTCAACACTATTGCCCAACAATATTCTCTTTTAAAGCTGCTGAACACATCGCGATTTGTGCGTGTCTAGGAAAGCAATTAGCACGCTGACGGTGCTAATGTTCTAAGCAAGCCAGTTGTTTGCATTTCGAGCGTATTCACGGCAGGTGACAAATCGGCACGTTTGAAAAAAGTTACCTGGGCGCTGCGTCGGATGATACACAATTACGTTCGCTCTTGCGGCGGTGCAATTAATGCGTTCGACGGACGACGAGTGGACACTGAAAGATGCGGCTGGCTCGCCGCTTTTTCCTGCGTTCGCTCCGTAGGATCGGGTCACCCCACCACTCCCTTGTGCACTCTTGGGCGCGGAAGGTCGCGCTCCTAGACACCGCGTAGAGGATTAAAATGATTTGTCATCTGCGAAATCCTCGAATTCCTGTTCCGCCGTGGCAATGCAGATTGCTTTATTTTAATCCTTCTGGTTCAAATAATATCAGCGAATAAAATATCGAAAGTTTAACTTTAGAAAATTATGGTTAAAAAAGCGGAATATAAAAAAAAGATCAACAATTTTTTACCGATTCTTATTCTAACCGATTTATTAGTTTGTTTTTCGTCAATGAATGCCCAGAAAAGGAGGGTTTGACCTTACGGCATGGCTATTTGGTCAACGCTAAAAATCAATTAGCCTTGGCTACCATTGCCAATATACTATAAATAGCACCAATAATATAAATTTAGCTCTGCGCAATTGATTACGTAACAAAATTGATCTTAGAACATTTAAGCAAAAATAGAATTCCAAATATTGTATGCTTGAATATTTATTTTGATTTTTAATATTGTGGAAATTTCCATCAGTGCATTCTGCGATATTTTTGAAAAACCCTGGAAAGTGTCATGAGATTTTCCACGACCATATCGATTTACAGTGGAGGAGGTGATTCACGCGCGGGAAAACCTAATGCGCGGGGCAACTTGAGATGCAGTTATCGCACCGCTCAATTACTCATACTCAAATAGGTTTTATTATTTTTTTAAATGTATCAAAGTTTACACAAAACTTCGAGTTTTGAGAAGAAAATATCTAAAGGCATTACTCCGATTTAAATTTTGCCAACCGCTTCACAAAAGTACGGCATTTTCCTGAATAAAAAAACTCTGCGGATATAATCATACCCGTCTCTGGTGATGATCGAGCGCATTGGGAATTTAATTTGCTACCGTAAAATGTTTCATTCTTGAAAAGTAATAGGAGTGTGTATAAGTGCAAATTATTGAGAGTGGACGTCCTTAGTCACGTGTAGTCGTGCGTTAGCTGCAATGCACTTCCCCGAGCGCATTTCCTAGCCGATAGACGTGCAGCTTTACAGGTTGGCAGCGAAACCTGTTTTCTTTGCTTCCTCTCCATAAATCGCACGTTTAAAATCGAAAGCTTGCACTTCTAGAATATGAATTTCATTCAATTCTTTCTTATAGAGGGCGTAGTTTTTAAAGCGGTTGATTTTATTTTTATATAAATGTTATTTTGTTAGTAAAATTTTTAATTTTTCCTCCGGATGAGAAACAATAATAGGTCCTAGAGATGCTCACGTCAGAGGCATTTGAAATTGACGCAAATGGCGCATTTCCGCAGAGTCATTGCCTCTCGCCAAGTAGTCTATCAAAACTATGCGGCGGATATTCGCGAATGTAACGCAAGGTCCTGCTGCATGAAATGACGCGATTTGAGATCCAGGAGAAACTCAGATGACTTGCGTCAAACCGAAAAAATCGCAGTCATCATATACCTCCCATTTTATTTTTCATTAATACCACCAAAGCGGCCTTCTGCGCAGCGCTAATAAATTGCTCACACACAAAAAGTGTTGATTGCTGCTGGTTGCGGAGGGAGGATGCGATTCACACTTCCGCGTTATGGAAATAATTGCACTCTGCAGCAATGAACCCCCTGTGAGCAAAGTGCTCTCTCTATCTCTCATTTCTCTGGCTTCGACCGGCGAGCAAGGTTATTTCAGTTTAAGGCCAGGTATATTTATAGCACTTGAGAAATCGTTACTGGCAACGACACCTGCTTACTTTGATAGGTTGCGCGAATGATGCGACAAAGATTAACCGGCGAAACATTTTTATTGCTTTCTTGAACCAACCAGTAAGTACATAAGCTCATAACACAAAGTAAACTTTGGCTAACTAGTAATCAGCCTCATTGCGTGGAAGAAAATACAAACAAAGTTCATCTCAATAATAAAATACAGACAAAATTTTTAAGTTAAAAACAGCCGCTACATAAATTAAATAGTTCATTACAATGAAAGGGGTCTAACATACAATACTCAAGAAAGACTCATCAAATCACTCAGTCTTTGCTTGTTCTATAGACTCATTGGCCTGCCTGCTTGCCTTAATACTTCGTTTGTGCAGATGCATTTCTTCTTTCAAGGGTTCAGCTCCTTGCTGTCAATTAGGCGGTTTTTATGTTTGAAATATGATTCGAACCTCGCCTGCCCGTACACCTTTGAACAATAATTAAACATTTTATAATTTTCTTTGGCTAAATTAAGAGCTATATAAACGGTTAAATTTTCCGGTAGATGAAGACTGTTTAGATAAATAAACACAATTATTTTTTTTATGAAATTCCAGTAAATCATTTTTCAATTAGTAATTTTAAACTGCTGTATTATAGAATTAGTTAAAGAAAAATAAGATCGCATTCTTAAAATATTTACAAATCCGAAGCAGCTGAGTGAAAGGATCAAATTCTCACCCAGTAATCAAAGGGAATGGTCGAGACGGCGCCGTTGACGACACTCCAGAGTGCCCAGAAAAAGTGAGATGCCAGAGTGAATATTCTGGCTTCCCTGAGCAACCGATGCACCTCCTCATTGCTGTAGCAGCCGTTTGAGTTTGGCAGAGATCGCAGATATTCCCGCACAAAGAACTCCTGAATAATAAATTTTAATTAACAGTTCAAACCAGAGGAGGTGGAGCTTGCCTGTTGTTCCTGCGAGGGATAGTTTTTCTCGTGAGCCGTAAAGTAGGGCGGCGTGGGGTAGGTGTAGTCAAAGACCCACTCACACATATGGTTGGCCAGGTCAAAGCCGCGGTAGTTGTAGGCACTGTACTCAAAGTCTATCACCACTACGTCCTGGTCCTTCTCACGCAGCAGAATGTTGCCCTCTTGCAGATCGTTATGACAAAACACCACCGGGGAGTCAATTTTTTGAAGCTCACGTCTGAAATCAGCAAAATATTTAAAATATAATAAAAACTTTACTTTAAATCTTCAAAGTTACGGAAATTTGTTTGGTTTTTGTAAATATTTTCAATCCGAGATGGAGAATAAACAAATACAAAGTCTAGAAACGTTCCTCTATAGCTTTTTTGCTTTTAAATAAGGCTGAAAAGCATTAAGATGTTGTGAAAACAAGAGCGGAAAATTAAACAAAATTTCCTATTTTCGGGATGCGATTGTGATGAACCGCTTTTTAAAAACACGCAACAGCCATTCTGGCAAACTTTTACATCTTCAAGCCTGAATCGATATTATTTTAAAATCAACAAATCAATTATTTCCAACTCTGGTTTTTTTCACTCACTTTAGCCAGTGCATTTCCTTTTCAAGGTCGTAATTGAGGAACTTAGAGAGCATGGCTGCCACTGCTGGCTTGGCCAGGTTGCCGACGCCAGGCTTCATTTCAAGGATGTTGACCAACCATCTGTTCATCGTGTCCCACAGCCACCGCGGGTGCTTGTTGATGGGCACGTTCATTGCGTGGATCTGCGCTAGTTTCGAAGCGATCATCGCGCTCAGTCTTGTCTCATGCAGCTCCTTGGTCAACAGGGGCCTCGCCTGCCGAATAATATCATAATAACTTCATTTTGGCTCTCCTCGTGTTCAGATATCCTCTTCTCCACTTGAATGACATCTTATTACAAAATTTACAGAACAAATAAACATTCCAAAGTTAAAAAAAGTTGATTACAAAAATTATTAATTAAAAAGCTTTTTAAAAATATCATTTTCTTTTTAATGAAAAGTTTTCACCGCTGAAGAGATATTTTTGGTTTCAAAACATCTAATCAGTTATAAAAAAAAAATATTTTGAAATAGTCACCGGAATGTACTCTTCAAGCCTGCCTCCGGGGAACACGCCAAGCAATTTAGGTCCTTTTTGGCTTTCGGAGAGCAGGGTGAAGATGACGGCCTCTGTGAGCAGTCCATCGAGGGCCTCTTCGGTCTCACCGCGTACTTGCCCATAAAGCCGGAGCAGCACGCATGGGGGTTCGTTGCCGTGGGGGCTCACCCCGGCCGGAAGCGAACACAGATACAGCAAATTCGAAAGGCCGCCACTGAAAATAAACATTAAATAATTACTTTTTATGTTATAAATCTTGGAAGAGTAGAGTAATGAAAGTCATGATGAAAACAATTATTATTTATCGCCGCAAACGTGAAAAGAGCAACCCCAATTCAAATATTTTGCGTTGGTCAGTCAACAGCCTTATCAGTCTGTGCCCTTTTACAAACAAATGAGTAGTTGGTAAAGATCTTTCTTATATCAAAACTGACTTATACAACCAACTAAAACAAATGACTATATTAATTTTATATTTATGGGACCGACCAACAAGTGTGTTCTTTTTGCAAAATAACAAAGCGTAATTTTCAATAATTTTTAATCACTTATTTTCAATTAACAGCTTAAATGAGTTTTATCTGAAAAAAATATGGCTTTATTACCCTTCACGTTTTAAATCAATAAATTGAATATTATCTAACGATCGTGCCAAATCTTTGATTTATGGTTAAAAACCAAGGGCATATTATAAATTTCTTCAAATTCCGTCCCCATGCTAGTTCAACAATCTCGCACACGTGCTCCAAATTTTTTTATTTCATCAGAACAACGGCAATTATTTCTTACAATCGATATAGTTCCTGCAATTTGAGGCATGCGACGGGCGCGTAGCCGCGTACACAGAACAGTTTTATTGCAGCGCGCCGCACGAATTGCACCGCGAGCAAACATCATAAAAAACGGCGTGTAATTGGACACGATGGCCTTGCTCTTACCAGATATTTAATTCAACGAGAAACTCTTATCATCATCGTCATTGCGAAGATATAAGAAGACAAGCAAGCCAAAATATTTAATAATGCATTGCACAACCAAGAGCCGTAAATGATAGTGCGCGGAAATTAAATTTAACGAGAAGGGCTTGCAGCCAGATATCTCTGTCGTTGCAAGTAATTTTGAGTGGTTAGCATTTCGCTAAACGCCGCTGTAAACGCTTTTTGCTGCGGCACAGGTGGATGATTGCGTTTAACATGCCAACTTTGGACGGACAACACGCCTTCTGAGGCATTGACTGGAAAACAAGTAGTAGCTCCTGCAGCGAAGGCAATTTTTAGCTGGCGCCTCGAGCACAAGAAAAATAAGAAAACGAAGCCGTCGTGTTTGCATAGTAAGACTATACATATTTGCGCGAATGCCGCGTGTGCCCAGCGAATGAATCACAGCAGAGTCAATAAAAATTGACAGCTCGTAGAATTCCCGCAGCAATCACACTTCACAATGACGCAACTTCCGAATTTTTTTCCTCGTCGTCATCTGGAGCAGAAATTTACAATCTAGCACAATCCAATGACTTTAAGTAACGGTGAATATCTCGCTATGTGGCAGCAATTAAATTTTGAAAACGTTTGTTTTTGTTATGGGTTTATTTCAGCAATCTTAAATAGATTAATAATACATTTAAATTAATAACATGTTTCAATACTTAGTAGTAATATGTGAAGGTTTTATAACTCTTCAGAAATCTACATATTTAAAAATAGAGGAGACCCGTTTTAAATTTTAATTTGAAGAAATTCATGTTTGAGGGTTATCAAGAAAGTGCTTTAACATTTTAAGGAACTTGTCGTTAGAGAAAAAAATTTTCAATAACAGCTTTTAATAATTAGAGAATATTTTAATAACAGCCTATTTAAAATTAATCACAATCGTGGAATCGTACATGCCTTTTATAAATTTACTTCCTCTAAAACCCCTGCTATAGCTCTAAAAATGCACGAATCACAAGCTTTATCCGGCTTTGAGGCACAGCTTCGGTGAGCCTGCCAAATCGGGACCAACTTAATTAAATTTTAAAAACTCGCCTGATCTGCTGGATTTGCAGGTCGGCCTGTTTGATGGTGTTCCAGGAACCATGCAAGTACTCCTTGCAGAGTGAAAATGCCCTGCTCCGCACGTCGTCATTGTTGTTCTCCATTGTTGTGTCAGTCCGGGCAGTGGCGAGTGGGTCAACCAGCCAGCCGTCTGCCGGCCTCGTGTACAAGAGTGTGGCCTAACCAGCTAGGGGCGACGCATTAGTATGGCAAGACTTTCAGTCAATAATTTTAGCCGTAAGCTGATGTGGAGGTGTGTTCTATGACGTGTTTTCATGAATTAACGCGTGATGTACGACGTAGAGCCACCTGGCGCACAAAGTCGGTACCAAATACTTAGCACCGTGGGCACCAGAACGAATGTGGCGACCACTACCAAGCACCAGGGGATTTTAAAGATCCAACAAATTTTATATCAGAAATGGAATTATTGAGGCATTCACATTTTATTAAATCTAGAGAATATATGTTTTCCAAAATTGAGCTGATTAAGTGAAAACCTTTTTTGCTAAATAAAATTAAAGTAGAGCTTTATGGATTAACAATTTAAGTGGATTGATACAGGGCAACAATAAATTCTTTCAATTATTGTTTTATGCAATTAGCAGTTGTTGATCAAAAAAGAATTTTTTTGCTCTACAATTTGCAACAATCTACACAGAAACTCGATACAGAAAAAAATCAAAGTTTTCAAATTGACAGTGCTTGACCACATTTTTAGCAGATTTAAATTCCTCTCGTCGAGATCTATCAAATATGGCGTATGCCACTTTTTGGGGAACATTGCTTTAAAATAAAATCAGATTTCAAGTAAGGAGACAGTCCTCACCATTTGAAAAGCATGCTAACTTTGCAGCAACTTTTCTAAAAAAAAAATACAGTGCTCCCTAGGTCAATTTTGGATTTTACTGAATCCAACGAGTACATGCATTGACAACAAGGATTTACCCAGGCTTTTGCAGTATCAATTATCCTCTTTTAAGAACTTTCTGCTTTGTTCACTGTAGCACGCAGTTCATTGAGTGAAATTTAGCAAGAGTGTATCTCTACAACGTGCAATAATAAGGTAACAGGACCGACAATGAGGAACAGCTAAATTGCAGATTTTGATAAATTTCTTGAAAAATTAAATGGGTTTTGTCAGTGATTTCTTTGTTTGATTTTGATCCCTCTTGTTGCAATCTTTACAAAGGTGGGCCAATTATGAGGTGAAATTATTCTGGTGAAATAAATAATTATTTCCAATAAGTAGAGAGTGCTCGCTGTTTGATTATTGTCCAAAATTTGGTGCCAATTTTCTCGCTAATATAACTGAGAAGTTTATAGCTTTTTCCTCAATGTTAAATAGTATTTCTAGTAAAGTTATAAGTGATTTTTCCACAAATCTTCTATAAAGCCTTACATTTAAGTGCTATTCAAGAAATAAGGTTTGATTCGAGGGTTAAATTGCAAGTCTTGTGATTCGTTAAAATCTGCATCTTTTATTTTTACATAGAATCAATAAATTCGATAAATTCAAATCTTAGCCTTCAATATCGTTGCGTCAAGCAATTCAGGAATGAGAGTAATGGAAATATAATGAAAGTCATCAAGACTAAAAATATCATGCATACAGAATGAGCGCCTCGAAAGCTCAACAATCATTTCAAGGCACTAAAATAATATCACTGCTTCTTAAGAGTCTGCATCGCGCCTCTACTTCCAGCTGTCCCCAAATCCACACGCGGTGTCTGAGTCCGAGTCCTGGGCGCTGGCTGGGGGCAGGTTTGACGTAAGGTTGATGTGCTCGAGGCTGACGGCGGACACGGGCAGCGAAACCGCCACTGGCTTGCTCACCACCTGGATGGAGGCGGCCGACGGCGAGCGACGAGGCCGTCGCCGCTTCGAACTGCTCTTCGGCAGCGTCTTAGGTGGCGGCATGGCGTTTTGCTCTGACTGCAAAATTTTTTAACAGTTAATTTAACTTACACAAAATTACAGTGAGTTTGGAATGGCATGCTGTACGAGGGGCACACAAATATTTCGCAAATTGCAATTCAAACAGTTGATGGTTAAAGTGCATAGTATCAAACGTAACTCCTCACACCTTTCAACCATGATATAGCATGCTAAATCCTATTATTCTAGCAAACGATGTGTGGTAAATAAAAATGCTTGACTTAGGAAATCTGGTCAACTTAACAGGTTATGTTAATCCATGTTTTTCAAAAGCAAATGAAACGTAATCTTCTTTTGTGTTTGAAAAACGCATCCTAAGACACAGAAACAAGCTCTGAAAAATTATCTAAAACAGCGGTAAATTTTCTAAAAACTCTTCCAACAAGCACAGAATAAAAGATTTCTAGCCGACTCTTCTAGTCAAGGTGCTCACAAGTAGGAATAATAAAAAACTCAATGCAGTCTATTATTATTTAAAGAGTACATTTGCGTGTGCGCTAACATCTATTACTCAAATCGACTATAACTTGTTACAATTAATTACTAAAACCCCTTGCTAAAAACATTGTCGATATATAATGTAGTTGAAATAGTAAATTATTGTTATGTCTCAATATGATCCAGTTCCAAATTATTTAGGATGAATTCACAAGGAAGGGATAATTTATTATTCCAGTATTTTCTACTTAGAGATGAGAATAATCTGATCAATTTTCTTATAAACTAATTAATGCGTGATGATGAAACAACCAAGACAGGCTCACACAAAATTGTTAAGCGAAATAAGAAATGTTTTAAACTAAAAAAAGTTGACAAAATTGAAAGAGTCGACACGAAGTGCAAAGAGCAAGTGGGTACCTAATTATTAACCATTCTGAGAAAAAAGCAAAGTTTTTTTGGTTACAATATTTGAAATTCTATAGAAGTTTAACTTTTATTTCCGTTTTGAAATTGATTAACTTTGCAAGGCTTAACTGCTAACCAATTAGGTTTACCTAAAATTCACAAACATTTTGCCGCTGATTAATTGTTAGTTATAATATCACTAAAAATATAAAACTTGTATCACTCAACTGGCATTTTCTTAAAAAATTAAATGTTGAAAAAAATAATGAGTTGTCTTATTCCAAGAACCAGACCAAATTTCGGTTGTCAAGCCTACAAAATTGCAAAACGGTGCACACACAGATGAGCAACTCACCCCTGTTGTTTATTTTACCATGGCCTCTTTATGAACTGAAATGTTTACGATCATTTATTTGGGTAAGCGCCAGTAACCGAGAGAACGATTGTTAACAATGTGAAGAAGTGTTTGGATTAGTTGGCGTTGGAAAATAGAAAAAAATTATTTTAAACGGAAATTTACCTCCTGGATGTTGTCGGCCGAGCCCCAGGTCTTGTGTATCCGCTCGTTGTTGTGCTGGTGGTGGAAAAAGTTGCTGAACGCCTCTGTCGTCCGCTTAACCCGGACATTTAGAGAGCCAATTCGGAGGAATCTCAGGTCTTTGTCTGTTGGGCAAATTATTCAATCAAAACCAGAAGTCCACTTATAAATGGTTTTATTACCTGAACTCTTCTTTCTCGATTTTATTTCTGAAAAATTAATTCATATCAGTTATAAATGAATAATTGTATTGAAATGAAAATTAATAGGCTGCTGTTCTTTTCTTACCGGGTACTGGGGACTTAATGCAAATCCTACAGCATGCACCAGCAAAAATGATGTAAGGCAAAATCATGCATAGGAAGCTAGCTCAAAAATCGGTTACAAGCACCAAAATGCAACTCAAATGTTAGAAAACTTAAACAATTCTTTATTCATGCAGTAAAAGTCGTTGTTTAGAAATACAAAAATAAATACACGCTGAACTTGAACGCCAATCACGATTTACCTTGGATTGGCGCAGAGGAACGAGCCTACAAAACACCAAAATACGAAAGAATTACTCTCCAAATAAAATTAAATATAAAACTCTTAAATTCTAGCATGCAATCCAAAAAATAATGTGTCGGTTAATAAAAAAAAGTGCCAAAATTTCTGCCGCAGCTAGAAAGAAGGAAAAAAGCGTTTCAAGGCGAGTTGTAGGTTTTGGGCCTGGCCCGCGGCCGCAGTTTAGGTGAGATGGGCACAAGGCTGGCCCGAAAGGTGGCGTATCGCTTCAGCAGGGTGGACACCCCCAGGTGCGAATGGTCAAGATGCACGCCTCGACGCTCGCCCGTCCCAACAGTAAACTTACTGTTGATTGTCTCTGTCGACTCCGAGTTGCTCTTCGGCCGCTCGTACTGCGCCGCTTTCTTGCCGCTGTAGTCTCGGATGTCCACGTCCGCCCCTTGGACACAATTATTAAAATCAAATTTGTGTTGCTTCAATTCGAGAATATTAATTTTTATATAAACATATTATTATTATTATACGCTCATCTAACTGCGAGTTCGTGTTTGTTTTTGAAAATTTATTGCAGGTGAATCCTAGTTAGCCTTGAATTTTACCCCAAACGTGTTTGAAAATTGAAGTGCCTTAGCTGTATATTAATGGATTAATGGGAAAATGCTGTTAATGGCGTGACGAAAAATCCACATATTTTGGTAAACACCAGTAAATACGGTGTTGTAAAATTGTAAGAATACCGTAAGGTTTGTCACCAACATAATTTGTTCGATTTTGTCATACCAAATCAACAGCACTTTGATTTTTAAACCTTTTTGGTATAAAGCAAGAAGAAGTGGTTGGGGTCATTCCAATTGGAAACCCCATGTTTGATGTGTTTTTTAATAGAATGATAGATCAAATGCAACTCATCATTAAATTAACTAGCATTTTCTCGCATTTTTCCTTATTTTTGGGGAGATGTGTCATAAAGAATAGTTGTGAAACTTCATGAAAACACTTTGTGTAAACAAATACTAGATCAGAGATACGTCGAGCAAATCGACGAAAATGTATCAATTTCGGTGTTTGTTGTTTATGTTCATCGCAGGCGCTAAAAGATAAATGGACGAAAATGCCGCTGGAAAAGGTGATGGCGTGTCAAATTGACTGACAGTTTCCATTGTATGCGCGAGGTAAATATTTCGTGTCGACTATAAAATCACAAGATGCCGACAGGATCTCAGGTCAGATAGGACACCAAACACAAACAGAACTCCCAAATCTGACAGCAGCACGAGCTACCGACAATAGCAAACGGGAAAATTGAAAAAAATATGATAAAATACAATAAGTTACCATAGACATTGACGAGCAAATCTCTAACATCATCGTGCCCGAATTGGACGGCCAAGTGAAGAGGCGTCTGTCCCTGAAAACGTTTTAAATAGTGGTTAAAATATATAATATTTAATTGTTTCATGAGTGATAGTCTTCGTGGAATTCATTATTGCTAAAATTCCAAGCCCGACCTGCTGATTTTGATGGCCTGTCTTTAGTATTGGGCCGTCTTGTGCGGCCCACCGGGGGCCTCGCCTGGATCACCCAATGAATATAAGTTCTAGCCGGTAAAAATCAATGGATTTTGCAGGAAATTTAATTCTGGCACCCAGGCCCACTGCTATAGCTGAAGAGATTATCTTTACTATGTGAAATTTAAAATAATAAACGATTGCTAAATAACATATTTTAAATTAGAGTCTAACGAATAATTCATTTGTAAAGTCCAAGAATATGCTAACAGATGTCGCGAGCTGGGCGCCGCGTACGAGTCTCTCTCCTCGCGAATGAGCATGGTAATAATAAAACTGAAGGGCCAATTAATCAGGATGCAAATAATGCGAGCGACAATCCCTTGCGAGCTGCAACAATAAAACGCAGCGCACCCAATGATAAATCACGCGCGCAAGGGTTGCTGCTTGCTTGCTTTTGGCGTTTTAAAAACGGACGTTTGCGCCGAAGCATAATTATTAGAGGGCGCATAATTAACGAATATAGCTACAAGAGTGTTTGTTCATTCATTCCTTGAGCCGAAAAACAATACGAAAATGGATCTGACAGCTGGAAAGAAATTTCTGCGGCGGCCACGGGGATGTATTTACTTTGTACATACATTTCGGCCTTAGATTGATTGATAATGCTAATACAATAGGCCGAACAATACGGCGCTTTGGGTGATGTGTGCTAAATAAATTATGCCGGCACTTCATCATTCTCACACGCAGCCGCTCACAATCTCCGCATGCATCAATTATCAATTCAGCCGGGCCAACTTTTTTGCTCGGACGCCTTTGTGTGTTTACAGTGTTGAACGGGCCAACCATTAAAATCGAGACAATGAGCTCCGACGAACCCTGGCTCTGGCGGCACGACTTGATTCTCCTTGATTCTCGGATGAAGTAATTTTTACAGCCAATATTATAGATCCAAATAAAAATACACTCATTTTATGTACGAAGCTTAGATAATGCAACAATAAGATCCTTTCATCAAAAAGATTAAAACAAAAAAAATATTCTTTGCAAACAAAGTGTTCCGAAAGCGTACCTGAATAAAAATTGACAAAAAGATGCAAAAAATCCAAGTTTTTTCTAAAAGGTTACAATGAATCATGTTATTTTTTTTTCAAAACTCCCAAAACTTTCACTTGTTGTTTTTAACGTTTATTTTTTTGGAGTGCAAGTGCACGCGTCGAATGCACACATTTTGAAACGTGAGTGGAAAGCTGCAATTTATCAATTGAGCCTTGGCGTCATCTGGTCGGTGTTGGCTGCAGTTTCGAAAGCAACTGGGGGTGCGTGGATTTTAAAATGTGCCACGCATTTCAAAGTGTCGCGTTTCAAGGGGTCACTCTCAAAAGTGGATTTCACTGGGTTGGGGGTGCCTGTCACAGTAGTTATATTTTAATATCGGCAGTGGCTGAGTGAGAACACGTCACGAAATTGTCGGCCGCAATAAAATCGACGCCGGGATTTGTGTAAAGTATCAATAAGTAACACGGTGTCTCGCTTTGTGCGCCGATATTGGAAACTGTGTTTCTGACATCCGACTCGGGAGATAATAAAAGGACGTGTCGAGAGCGAGCGAGCGAGCGAGCAAAAGAAGTGTGTGTGTAATACGGGCCGAGTGTGATAAGCCAGCCAGCTGGTGCGCTGGGACATTCAATAAAAACGACGCATAAATTTGACTCGGAAATCAATTGCTGTCATAGCCAACACCGGACTCGTAAAATCTTAAACCGATCATTTAGACAAGCAAAAGCGCCTTCCAGATAACAAAATTGGAGAATAAATCACACGACAAAGAGCAACACAGGATTTAAATTATAAATTCGCCTCCCCTCGGCGGCAATTTCACCCTCGTGAACTTTGCACCCCTTTCGCGCCGCAGGCTTCTCGCTTCTTCCCTCTCGCAAAATCTTATTACAGAATTAATGGTGGGTACAGGTGCTACACGTCATTTCATTTAATGGGGCCATTGCGGATTTGGTCTCGCAGCTTTCTCTGGCGCTTTGGGAAAAGCATGAGATGGAGCAGCCCTCGAGCGATTTGACTCGAAAATTTGTCATCAAACTGAGAGCTCAGACGCAAAACAAAACCGCCTGCAGGGCCCTAACGTTGACGAGATGCATTTCTTAACTTTTGCAAAATTTCAGGAGCTTGTGTTTTTAGAATTTTATTTGAAGAAAACCTGATAAAATCTGTCCCTTTTTCCCTATTGCGCGACTTTTATCGGCTTGATATATAGGGGAAGCGTTGTTCGAGCGAAGCAAATATAGAAGCATCTGTTGACACATTTGATATCTCACACACTTCTTTTTTGGCGTCAGACCCACGTCAAATATATTGCCACCTTTCCCAGCAGAGTGTGTGTTTCTTAATATATTTTAAAATCCACTTTCCAGCTGTTACAGAGATGATCATAGAAAGTAATTTAAGTGGAAATTGGTGAAATTTTGATAGGACGGGCTGATCAGCTAAATTTATGCGTATTTTGAGCGAGTTTTGACACTTACCCCTCTCTGCAGGCGGCGATGGCGACGAAGATAGAAACATGGAACAGAGCAAGAGTTATTATTAGCGGTCGTAATGAGATGGCAATCGGTGGCGAATCATAATAAATTCGGACGCACGAACAGAGTGTTGCTGGGAATCGCTGGCGGCTCGGGCGGCGCGCAAAAAGCTGGCCGCTTTCAGCTGCCGTTTCGAGACGCGCCGAAATCATTTTTATTAAGCTAGGCACTCGGAATTTCTGACTTCCTGACAGCTTGCCAGTTTACCGCCCAGGCTAAATACGTCTAAACTCGCGTCGAATGATTAACTGACGACGTTCACGCAGTGAATTTTGTGAAAAGAGAAAGGTGAGTTAGTTTTGAGCCTTTTGACGGCATGGCAGGCAGCGAGGAGGTCAGCAGTGCATTGATAATGGCATTACCCAGAGCGATCTGTCGAGTGACATGGGACTGCACTCAATATGCCAAATGGACTCTAATCTCCTCGCCGCTCTCACTCACTCTGCATCTCGCCACTATATAATGTACATTGTTCATCTGCTCAAAACGCACACACGTCATGCAACTTCTATATCGAAGGCTCGAACAAAATAGAAGTTAGGAAAAATATAATACCATAAAACTTGGAAAAAATGTGGTGCTTTAAAGCTTAATCATGTGTGGTTGATTCCAGAGCTCAAATATTTTTCTATGCTGTAAATTGGTGTCAAGCATTTTGAAAACATTTGTAAAGAACAAATTCTGTTAGATTTTTGTACATGATACATGTTAATTATAAACATCCTCATCACTACATTTCACTATTTTTCACGTTTTTCATATTTGTAAAAGGCGAAAGCGACCAGAATTTACAAAACCTGTAATTCTCTAGAACTCCTGATAAAATGCAAATTAAACACCGTTTGGGGTGGGGAGTTTGCAAAGTATTTTGGAACAATGAATTTTCTTTGTAAACCATAATTATTTGAATATTAGGATCGTTGATATTTTGGTATCTTTGATTTTCATTGAAAATTGGTTCTTTTTTGCTACACGCATGGGGCAATATTGTTCTCTCTGTCGTAATTTGTTTAATATTATATCAATTTTTCGGCAAAATTCTAAAAAATGCACAGGAACCAAAATTTTGTTTTCATAACCTTATGGTTTCCACACCTTTTCTTTTAAAGTGGAACTGATTGTAGAGTAAATAAATAAAAACAGAAGTGAGTTTTTGCACATTTCCCAACTGGAAAATTGTGAAAATGTGGAAAATGTCAAAATTCCTTTTTTCTAACTCAACCTCTAAATTTCGTCAAGAAACAATTCTGACGGTAGTCCAAAGATACATTAAAAAACCTGGCAGCAAATTTAACTGGTCAAACTGGCAACACCCCAAAATATTTCTCTGGTTCGTTGGATAAACAATTTTTGAGCACGTGGGGCACAATGAGGCAAGCTCTGAAGAATACCAAACGAAATATGAAATGTCACAACTCAAAATTCCCCGCCGGGCAGTCTAAAGTCTCAGCTGAATTTCGAAAAGCAGACTCACCGATCTTACGTTGGGACTGACTTGGTAAGTTCCTGCGATCAGCTTGATGACGTCCAGGTTTCCCTGTTTGGCGGCCCAGTGGAGCGCATTCTGCAACAGGAGGGAAAAAAACATCAATGATCATGCACCGCCGCATGCGAGAAGAGAATAAATTTTCCGAGCCGAAAAGCAGCATATTTTTACAGTGCTCTCATTAAAGTCTCCTCTGTTCTAAAAAGGACAAAGAAGCTAGCCGGCGTCGCACCATAATTGGGCTTAAAAGAATTTTGTCGACGAGAAAAGGTTTTATAAGTGCAGAGGCGCCAACATGTCCGCGCGCGCGTTAGTTCGCCTCAAAGCACAAGGAAAACGCGACTCGACGCCGCCACAGCAGCGGACGGCTGTTTACCATGATCCAAGGGCTGGAAATCCTTTTACAAACCCTCCTGCCGTGTAAAACAAACTATTGTTCCTTTTATACCTGTATTCAGGGTGATGGTTTTTCTAGCCATAGGGATGGTAAGCGTGTCACCATCATACATATTACAGCAACAAAGAACAAATCGGACAAAGCTGAACCAAACATTTGAAATGTTAGCAATTTGTAGGGAACAGATGTCACACAACTATATATTCGGTGATCGCTTTAGAGAAGGAAGGAATAAAATAAATACAGAGGGACAGCTTTGATTAAATTATCCCAACAAACAGGTCAAGGCTCCTTTTAATTGGGGGAGGTAAGATAAAATCAATTCTGATTTTCATGCGGCATCAAGGGAGGAAAAATTAAGTGTCAAATAGAGCCTGAATTTGATAAAATGTATTTTATCTGATCAAAGGAGCGGCAAGGCCCTTTGTCACTTCGCTCGCTGGGACGGTGGCACAAAAAATGGAATATTTAAGTGACAAATTTCGTGATGCGGCAGGCAGAATGCGAGCAATGCCGACTCGTATTATGGGGGCCCGGGTCGGGCTGAAAGCTGCGCGAGAGGCATGTCGCCCGCCGGCTCCACTGACAGACACAAGTACGCGTAGGGACGACGCTCACGGAGCAAGCACCCGTTAAATTTAGATCTTTCAGGTGTCCTGTCCAAATTGTGTCACAACTCGGCTTAATGGGCCCCGTCAGTGTCACAAAGAGCCTTGATCCGACCGAGAGGCTATTTTCCTGGCTTTTCTGCTCATTTCAAACTTCCGTTTGATAAGCGCAGAAAAACAAGATGCAAATCTAAATTAGAGTAATTTTGGGATTTGCCGCAAGCAGATGTCGTTCAATGATTCATTGAGGGATAAGCCTCGTGTATTTTCCTTTAAAACGCAAACGTTTGGCTGCTGGTGGAAACTTCCTTCGGGGAAATAAAGAGTTGTGGAGCAAAAGCTTCACCTGTCACTGCAATCTAACCGGGCAAGCGTGGGACGAGAGCTGTGTTGAAAGACGCACGTTCATGAATTTTATATAAAAGCCAGCCGCTTGCTGGCAGTACCGTCGCGCCCAATGTGAATCAACAGGCCGCGTTCGATCCTATAAATGGCCGCAATGATGACGCCAATGTGTCCAAGGCCCTCTTTCGCGAGCACTGCATTTGCATGAGATGCACATCTGCGACAAGTGCTGTCACCGCTCTGGCGGCCGGCTCTCATCCCGAGAAGCAAGCTTCTTTTGATTTGTATATGTGCAATTTAATTTGACGCTAACAGACAGTTCAAGTTGACAGGCCAATCACCATTATCTGATTCTTTGTACAGATTTAAGTGCGTATAATTACGAGACTGGAAAGAAGCTTCCAAATAAAGAGGGTGTTGGGCAAACGTTCTTCACTGATTACGCTTTTGAGAGATAAGGGACGACATACCACTTAAAACTATGTACCTTCTAGCAGTTATTTCTTTTTATAATAACTCAATAAAAGACTGCGACCAAGGCTCCCAGTAACAAAGAGAGGAGATCGGGCTTTTTCTATTTTGCAATCAGAACTAAAAAATATCAAACGTGTTTTTTTTATTTTACTGTCTGAAGTAAAAGCAATATTCTTTTGATTTTGCAACCATCCTTGGTGTAATAAATATAGCACCATTATTTGGAAGGGAAATTTTTTTATCACACTAAACCCAGTAAAACAAATAATCACGCATATATGCATTAAATCCTATAGCGAATTGGACGGACGTTTCGATTTCTCCATTCAGCTGTGGGGTGCGCAATTGTATGGTCATTAGCAGTTATGTGTAATGCATGTTTATTGTTGTTGATCAGCCAGAGGTGGCCCCTTGAGGTGCTGGCCCTTTCAAGGCACTACACGGCTTTGCTGTTACACAATGTGTCCGTTCTCAGCGCACATACGCAAAGTGCACCTCTCACGAACAGCACGTGGAATTTGGCCACTTTAAAGATGACGTTCTATTCTGCAATTCATGCGCATTATTTCGAAAAATTTAAACTAAAAATGCATATGAGACTTCTCTGATCCCTACGCAGAGGCTAGCGCTTACAAGAACTGATCGACTAATTTTATGTAAAATGGGAAATAGCTTATTTTCCTCCAGGTACCTAATTTATTTAATTCTTATTTAAAAATTGTATTTTTTATATAATTAAGGGATTTAATTTAATCTTATCTATAATTTCAGTTGAATAGTTTGTCAATACTTTGAAGGGTAGATTAATTAATATTGACAATCATGAATTTTAGTTGTGATATATTTACAAAGATCGACCCAAAGCCAATTTATTACACCTCAATCAAAAGGAAAATATTTCTCATATTTAAAGTGTCAAAATTACTGAATCGAAATCGGCGGGGGTAGGGGATGAGCGGGTGTGTGGTTCAAAGCCTCGGGGGCTCTGCTCCTGTTGGGGACAAGGACGCATTATGTGGTCACATCACCACTCTGGCCCGCACACATTAGCGTGGCTGCGTGCATTTGCGTGTTCATAGTCCGCGCGTGTTGTGTGGTGCCTCCAGCATCTCATCCCAAGGTGGGGTGAGTTAAAACTAAGCCGATTACCGAGTACAAGAGGCATCTTAACAGCAGCGCCTACGTCGACAAAAAGCGATCCGTTTTAAAACGCCAAACTGCTCCAGACTCGCGTAATGCAGCTTATTATCCTAAATAGCCTCATGCACACAACGAGGCCAATATGCGAGCGGCTATAATCTCAGGATGCCTCCCTTAATCTCGTTCCCGCTATAAACTTTCAATTCGATGACGAGGTAACAAGAGTCTATACAGTATAAAATAATTATATCCACTGCTCTCGCAACGACTGTCGATAAAATGCTAATAATGAGAAAATTATTGCAATTTATTGTATGGGAAGAGACTAAAAATTAATTTTCTTTTGCGATAAAACCATAATGAATCAATATTTGGAACCTTGCAATCGATGTCACGTCAGTTTCGAATCGCAACTTCCGATTTTCCTAATTCAGGGTGAAATTTTTTGTTTATCTCAATAATATAATAGAGCCAATAAATAGCGAAGATTTTTGTATTTCAACAATATCTTGACAGAAAAATAAAGAGCAAAACTTCCTTGTCTGCGTAAATATCGTGCCAAACGAAATACATATGAAAAAAATTCAAAAGCTATCTCTGTTACTTTATATCAATGAAAGGGTTTTGCTCAATCAGATGGAATTTTTGAACTCGGTTGCGAGTTAAGTATGAATAAAGATTCATTTCTCATTTTTGATTGTCTTTAATTTATACCTAATATCCTTGCGAAAGAGACACGTGGTTAAGCTGGTTTACAGCGATTCCACGAGCTCAACGATTCCTGCTTTTCTTATGTCTTTTGGTGTGTGAAATTTTAGGATTTCTTTTCACTTTTCAAGAATTTCATTTTTACCAGTTTTGGGCATTCTAAAAGGTGCAGCGACAAGACTAGGTTCACCAGAACGATCATTGTTTCCAAAAAACTTTGCACTTAATGAACTTCTTTAATAATCACATAAATTTGTAATTGATGCAAAAAGTCCACTATAAAGCAGAAAACATTTTTCTTGGCAGTTTTGATGAATGCATGCATACACCAGAGCCAAGAAAAAGCAGAGCAGGCCGCATATAACGTGCAAATCCTCGGTTGGCAATTTTGTTTCATCTCTAATCAAAGGCGAGATCAGGCAGATTGGTTTACACTTGTGCGCGCGCGTGTTCTAGCCCGAGTTACACCTGTTTTCGAAACGTTTTACGAGAGGAGGGTGACATTGCGCGCTGAGAGGTGCCTTATGCGAGTGAGCTATAGTAACTTTAGAAGACCTCAAACCAGAGTAAAATGACGGGGCAGGTGGCCGTCGTGCGCTGATTAAAACACATCGCAGCACGTGTAAAACCAAACCTATCACTTTGCATTAGACCAAAATAGAGTGCCAGACGAATTTAGCACTAATTTGGCCTCCCAGGCGCGTGCACACACATCACGCGTCCTCACTGCATTCTCCCTGCTCGAGTGTAATTAGTCTAGTTTATTTGCATCACCTTAAGCAAAAAATATTGTGAAAGACATCTAATTGTAAATTTATTTATCTGGGCTGGATATTTCAGGCAGGGATTGAATTATTTTGTTAAAAATAAAGGTGATTGACGATCACTCACAAATCCGTTCTTCAAAACAGCTGGTGATATTTTGAGAAGAATGATCAAGACAAACGCATTAAAAATTCGTCATTAGTCAGCTGAGGCAATAAATTATCACGCAAATCCTTTTAACATTAGCCGCGAGTCGACATTTTTGCAATGATGATGAAGGAAAGAAAAATGGGTGCCTAAATGGTGCGTTTGATAATGCGCGCGCGGTCTCGGAAGCACGCACTTCCCTGATGAGCATTAATTATCCTCGGAAAGGCTTAATGTCGTCGCTGCTGCTGGGGTGCGCCGCCAAAGGCATAGCGGGAATAATACGTGCAACAGCTTTTGTTTGTGCACACACTCACCGAGCACGCAGAGGGCAAAAAATCAAAATGCACATAATAACTTTATAGTTGAGCAGTGGGCCATAAAGAAAAATAAAAACACGACCATTAACCGCCACTGATGGTGTTGCAAGTGAATTCGCGTATAATAATATGAATAAACATACTCCGCGCGGCTCTAATTACAAGGCACAGCAAAATGTGCAGGGCACGGCTTTTGTGAGTGTGTGTGTGTGTGTTTGTGAGTACACAGCATTTTATATTTTGTATAATGTGATACGCGCGCACTGTCATTGAGAGCATGTTACCCACACAGAACAATGACTTTTAATTCGTTGCCGCGCGCGCCCGCTCCCGTTTCATATTTATTTCTATGTGGCTGTGTTGCCGGGCCTAATTATTTTATTCATCATCAAGTCGCATAATGGCACACTCGCACGCCACAAACAAACGTCACCTCGTGATGAATTGTTATTGGTTTGCACAGCCCTAGGCTTATTTTGTATACTATTTTGCCAATTTCATTATTTAATCGCTAAATTAAATACTAATTAATATGGCCACGCAATAATTTTTGCTAGAAGTAAGACCTCTGTTAAGGAATAAGGATTCTCTTAATACCGAATTTTAGGACTGACAAAATTTCTATATTAAGAGACTGACTTTAGTAAACAACAAAATAAATAACAATTTATATAGTAAACAACTGGATTCACTGGTCTTTTATTAAAAATTAATTTATATTTCATTTTCAGAATAATACCAGATTATTACGGTTAAAAATAAGCCCAGCAGATACATATAAATGAATAAAAAAGACCATAATATAAAAAAGTCCATAATATAAAAAAGACCATAATTTTCAAGTAAAACATCTGCTGGATCTAATTTTATAGTTTCAGTTATGTATTTTATTTAAAACTCTCTCTCATGTCCGAGTCGGCTGGCGATCGTAAGGCGTTGTTGGCGCCACCACTGTAATTTTCGTAATACTCACTCTGCTGAATATAACAATATGCGTTTGTGTGCGGCAAACGCAGTGATCTCCGCGCGTGGAGGCCGCGACGCGCAAATTGAATTTTATGCACAATGTGCGCACACATTATCAGAAGGCAAACACGCCGGCATGATTATAATAATTTCGTTCGCGCTCCCTCCTTGTAAATACATTAAATTTAATGTTAGAGCCGCGGTGATTCAGTGCATGGCTGTATTGCTCTCTGAGCGCGAACGTGTTTTTTGCCCTTTCGACGTAGGCCTGTTTTGCCTCGGGACAAAACGTATACGAAAGGGCAGCAGCACAAATAAATGCATGGACACAACAATATTGCAAAACGTGTGGTCGATGCCAAATATTAAGCTTGATTGGGTAAACCCCCAAATGAAATGATTTTGGAGGTATCAAAATGTTCACCACTTGTCCAATAGCTTTCAAGATGATAAAGATCAGGGAATAATTATGTCGATAAAAATTTCCTGCATTTTAGCAATGGTGGGTGAATTTTGTTTTACAGTAATTATTACTGATGAAGCCTCAGGACTCAGGAGCCAAAAAGCTGTTGTACAACATAACAAGAACGTGCTAGAATTCTCTTCACTAAAATTTTCACTTATTGTTAGCCAGCCAGCTTCCAGGAGTAAAAGCCTTTTGTAAAATTAAATTTATTTTTAAAAGAATTTTTTACTTGGAACGAGTCATTTTGATCTTATTTTAAAAGCCGATTTCTCCGATTTTACACAGGCCAGGTGACAATACAGTTCAACGACACGCTGCAGGCACAATATAATCACGACTTTCATTGTCTGAGAGTGCACCAGGTGAGAATGTGCGGTGCCAAGTGATTCATGCGCGAGCAAAATGTATAATTTCAGTGTGTTTGAGAACGGACTGGGTGCAATCGAACGGAATTCACCATGCATTCAGCACGAGGGAATCGAAAAGAGAGCGCAAGCAGCTGCCAACGTTTACTAATGAAGCAAATAATTTCAGGTTTCGTCGGCCATACATACAGGAAAAATGGCACATTAACGACGCCTGGGCACTTTTTGCGATACGAATAATATATATTAATCGCACGAAAAAGATCACTGGTAAAATGTTAAAATAGAAAAGTGACAAAAATTAAGTTATACATTAGTAGTGCGACTCCGCTGCGTGAGATATTGTTTCGGTTAATATATATAAATATATATGCCTTGAATGACCGGCCACAACAATAGCATTGTAACGAGTATTTGGATACACGTTGAATTTGTTTGAGATAAATATTGTTTCAGCTATCTATCTGAATGATTGTGAAATATTTGTGTATGTCAAAATGTGAATTTGTGAGATTTTGAAAGCCAGCAGGGGCTTTATGCTCAGCTTGGCAGAGAAGGAGAGTATAGCAGGACTCGTCCGCCTAGGGTGGCTTGGCCAAGATGGGCCAAGACCACGAGAACGGTTTTGCATTAAATTGCAGACATAAACCATTGAATTGATTGTCAATCAAGTTTAAATTTTTTGTAATTTTTCTTTGAATTGTATTCTGATGTTCGATTGAATGTTTGTTGATAAAGGAACCTGGCCAACTGGCTGTTTAGTACGCCCGATTAGGACGACTATTCTGATTTGAGATGTTTCATTACGACGGCGAAGGATTGGAAAGCTGATGTTCTGTACTGACGGATCTGTATCGTCAATGTGCAAGACTCAATTGGAGGATCATCGTTCATGTCAAACCATATTCTATTTGTTAAGTATGAAAGTATGAATGTGTGATTGTATTGACTAACCCAAAGCCTATGATTTGCCAAAGCGTCTTTTTATAATTAAACGGACGTGTTTTATAGCATTTTATTACAATTCAGATGTTTGATTGCTATTTCTTTCCACTATGTGTGTGAGAATGTTGAGGATTTCCAAATACTTGAGCTACCCTAAATAATAATGGCAATAAATTAAACCAGGCTTCATCCTCGTTGCAAAAGAGACTCTATACAGAGCATTATTTTCCTGTACTGGCATCCCACCTTTAACTTTGTTAGCATTACAAAAAAATTGACATTTTACACAGGTGACTTCTTAAAAAGGCAAAAAACCAAGGACATAGATAAAACTATCGGTTAGGGGTGCTTGCCTGAAAGAAATACGCCGACAAAAACTAAAAAAAAGGAAAACCTTTGGGAAACCTTGACACAACATATAGAATAGAAACTTGATGCTTGATATTGCGTAGTTTTTGAAAGCCTAATTGTGTCCTGGAACCCAGGTAAATCACGTAAATATATAGTCGAGAGGAAGAACATTATATAAAAAGAATAAAAGAACAGGGATTTCAGTCCACTGACACAAAAAAGACTCCAGCTGGACATCATTTGAACATAATAAAAAACGAAAAATCTAGAACACCGTCCCCTTTTAACCTTCAATTGCACAATTATTCAACAATAGCCCGCAATATCGTTATATTAAGGCAGTTTTACATTCGACAACATAATACTCGTAATTTCTGAAAAATACGACTTTAAACCAGCCCAAATTGAAAGTTCCTGATTTTCATATCTTCAAAATACCATATGTAAGAGCATATCTTGGTCATCAAACAATATTTACCCACTATAGTGAAATATTAAATTCTCAAAAAAAAAAAAAAAACTAATTTTAGTCATTTTGGCCTAGTTAAATTTAATTTTCACTCGGATTAAACCACCCAGTCAAATTTCTGACCGTGGGTTTCACTGATGCTATATAGTGAAGCCTTTTTAGTCAATATTAATTTTTCCCTTTTTCATCTTTAGACCGTAGCAGATTTTTTGTTCAAACTTCAGGGGAGCAAAAAAGTAAGGAGTTAATTATTAGTGGTCGGGGCCTGGCGCGCGCGAGAGGTCATTAATGGCGATTGGCTTGATTGCGGCCGTGTCAGCTCGCAGCCATTATCGCATGGGTGTATTCGTATTGATTGAGGGGCATACGAGCTGTCAGCGCGCGGGCAGAGGCTTTCTGCGTGTTATTGCCCTGGCCAGCAGGCGAAATGATGTCCCCACGGAGCCGCAGGAACAAGAGGCGCGAGCGAAAGCGAATTCGTATATTCATCCGTCTGTCTGTCCACCGCACACGGCTCAATTCAATTACGCACACAAATACATACATATATGTAAACGTATCCATACACGCGTGTGTGTGTGCTCTCTTGGCTGTGTCCGCGGCAAATAATTTATATTTACGCACACACGATTCATATCTGCAGTTGATCTATTAACGCCGCGCGCCGGAACAACCGTAAATTACATCGCAGAGGTGCCATATCGTATGCGCCGAGGGCCACGCGAAGAGAGGACTTAATTAATAGGGTGGACGCGCGGCGATTTGCATATTATATTGTAGCGTGGGCGGCCGCAGCAGTCCGTCACAATTTCGCTTTCCTGACAGCCATATGGGGAACCAAGCGGCCATTGAAAATTTCGACGGCAGAAAGAAAATGAGCAAACGTTTGACTCCAATATGCGAATAAAGCCAACTGCTGCTTGGCAGAAATGGAACTCCAAATATTAATATTTTTATTTGTTTAATTTTCGAATTTCATATTTTTTTATCTAACTAAACCGTTGGAAGAAAAATTATAATACATAAATGGTGAGAAGTAAATTCTTTTCCAAATACTCGAGAGGCATAATCAGTTTACTTATTTCCTCAGAAATTTTATGTAAAAATATTTTATTAGCACGATATTTTTGCTTCAAATTATAATATTTTAAGACTTGCTGCATTTTTTTGTTATCATGTGCGTCTGATAAAATAATTGAGAAATGATATAAAATTTCCACTACTTAAGCATCTGACTATGACGAATTGAAGTGCAAATATCGGAAATATGCAGCACATAATAGCGTTTTTGCAATTAAAACCACGGATACGTTTTATGACACCTCGAAGTATCTCATCTTTGTGTGAATCTCGCGGAAACCGCTGATGAAGATCTGCGCATTAACGCAGTGAGATTGCTATCAACAAGCACATACTCACTTGATGAGAAAAGATGCACTCGGCCTGTGTGAGACCAGCGTTGCGAAGGAAATCTCACGCACGCCATTATTTAGTTCGTATTTTCCTGCGCGAGAACAGAGCATTTTTCCAATCGACAGGAAGTCGATTTTTCTTTTCTTTCCAGCATAGAGTCTGGTGTGTTGGAACAAGAGCAGGGCGTGCGTGAATAACAAGTAAATATTTGTTTGTCTTGGGTTTCGCCCTTTTGTTTCGGCTGCAAGGCGTAATTTCGTTCAGTTATCGCGGCGTGATCGCCGCCGATCATGATGCTCGATTTGTCCGCGTACACCCTTGCGAGCAGCAAAAAGTCGTGACGCTGCGCACGAGAGGGTCTCACTCGGCTAATTAAAGTTGTAAATATCGGCCAGATTCGGATCGGCCGAAGCTCTTTAGCCGACCAGATTAAAAATAAAGAGAATGCCTCAGCGGTAGGGGGCCCATTGTTCATCTTCGGCTGTGATGATAGATATGTTTGTCTTGCCAGTCATGCGGACCACATACTTGGCCACCACGAGACACGCATATTTATTGTGTATATCACTCGCCTACACTCTCAAAAATCCGCTCGGCGCGTTGCTCAACAATTTCTTTCCAGACGTCTAAAAGGAATCGAGGCTTGGCTCAAAATTAGCAGACAATATCGTTTTCTTATCTTGAAATCTATAAAATCTAGCTAAGATATTGAGTTTCTTTCTTTTGACAATATTTGACTTATAGAGAAGTTTTATAAATCCAATATTGAAAAATTTCTGATTTCATAAACATATAATTAGTAGAGCTTTCAGTTTTGTTTAACTTTACCCATATGGGCAAATAATTTTTTTTCCATTAAAACACAATGCCCCAAATATAGGAAGTTACAATCTTTCATTTGTCTGTTTTTATTCTAAAGGATGAAACTATTTTTTTTTCATTGGACCCCTTTTGGAAGAAAATGACATAATTCAAAGAGGATTGTTATCACTCTTCAACAAAATCATCGTCTCACAAAATCGGCGACTCAAAATGGGAGTATCCTTGATGCAAAGTGAAAAGCAGACTTTCTCGTCCTTGCGTGACAGCACTTTTGACGCACGGGCCGATATGATTACAAATTTAATTCATGCGGCGTCAAGCCGGGGATTTTTCCATCAATGCACAGATATGTATTTTAATGGACATGCGAGTCAGTGGGCCAGTGACTGATAAGGCCGGCGAGGTGTTAGCGCGAAATGCCTTGGCTCCGCGAGACGGCTGAGAGTGTCATTCATCATTTAGAAAGCGCTGCACTTAAGAGCAGCGAAACGCGCGGCGACAGCAGAAGTCGTTAATGTAATCGTGACCAGTTATTAAGGAATAAAAGCAATCGGCCTGCCAATGATGCATTTCCACTTTTGAAAAATGGGACTTTACGTGCGGGTCGCTCTCGGCGGCGACGAGTGCGCAAAAAGGTCGATCGACGCCACTGGCGGAGATAGAATTCAAGCCAAATCGCACTTGGATTTACAGTTGGAACTGCTAAGAAGGCTGCTTCGGTTCGAATGCAAAGTAGCAGGAACAAATTTGTACTTACATACTGATGTTGTCGGAGAAGAGGCGCAAATGCATCCCCAGGATCACATGAAACAAAAGAGATAAAATTTAATAACTGGGGCAACATTTTGGCACTGATTATAAGGACGCGTCTGCCAGTAAAATATAAAATATTTAGTGGTTTTCTCAATTTAAAATCATATCCTTTCCAATTTTATTCCAAAAAATAAGTTAAAAAGTATCTCCTATATACACATTGATTCAATGATTTTTTGTTGATATAAAATAACATCATGTTTTTAGATTGTGAGAGTTATTTGTAACAACTGAGCAAAAGTTGTCACATATAATTTCTCTGAATAGTTTGGATCATATGGTTCATGCATTTAAAAAGAGGCAACTTGAACCTTCTTGTTCATATTTAATTTTTTTTTATTTCGATCACGTTCCAAAAATATATACTGAGCATACAATTTTGAGAAATGTTTATGTTTAGAGTTGAAATCCTAGACTTGCTACGTCGTTTATTAAGTTTAAATTGGATGCTGCTGTGTTATTTACGGGTTTTCACAGAGCAAAAGTATCCCGAAAAAAGCGACAATGATCAATCCACAAGGTTTATATATTCAAAAGCCGCTGGTCTCACTCAAACAAAGTGGACCACTTACGCCTATTAAACCGTCAGCTGAGACATTCGGCTGTCAAAATAGCACGTGGCCCTCGCATCTTTTTATATCAAGCCCAATATGTATGGGCACGACGCCAGCAGCTCTCTTTTCACGACTCTCTTCACTCAGACCAGAGCTTTTACCGCAGATTTCCTTCACGTCCCGAGCGAGCGAGCGAGAGCAAAAGGCCAGCTGAATTTAGCAGAGCAATTGCGAGCAAATTTATCGCGTGCTAATTCAAAACGCCACCTTGCATAATAATCAATCACTCGCGGGCGAAGAAATAATTGAGCCTCAAATTTTATGCCAATTTAGCAGAACGGTCGGTCGAAACACACATACCAAAAAAATAAATGCTGTGTGTAAAACAAAGCTTAATAGACGAGTTTGCGACGTTTTTAACGACGTGGAAAACAAGCTTTTTCATTCAAAAAGAGTGTTATTATTCAGTCGGGTGCTGATCGTTGCAGTTAAACCTGTTTGTTGCCCATAATTACGGACTATTTGGCAGGTGCGTATCACGTACGCGGCCGGCAAATTACTTTTATTTCTGTATTGCCCTGGGTGAAAAGAGCGCACAACAAGGCAGCTGGGACCTGCATGAGAGCAGAGTGAAGAGAGGAAGCGCCAAATTGCCTCTCTGCTTTATCGCCGCAACAATGAAATAATCCCACTTAATAAAGTAATAGGATCCTCATTGATTGATCTATTGTCTTTTCACGGCTAGGCAGAAGCTCGAAATAAAATAATAACTTTATGCTTAACTTGCCGCGAACATTACACTAAAAACCGACGTAGTTTACTCCCAATTTTAGCAACAGGGAAACATTAAGTTTAAATCGTTAGTCCAGGTAAACTAGAATTAAAAATTCACGGAGATTGTATCGAAATAATCACTAACAAACTTTCTACAAAATAAGTTGACTTATTAAATATGTATGTAGTATTTCTCCTCAGATTAATTAAACAATGTGCTGTCGAACTAATTGAGGAATAAAAGAAATGAAATTAATATACATTTTTAAAATACTCACGTTCTGCACGAGGACGTCGCGGGCAGATCGATGTTCAGACACCCAATGGCGAGTTCCAGGAGGCAAGAGATGAAAAATGGATGGAAAAAAGAGCGAGTTAAATATCAATACAGATACGAAACGCGACGTCTGGGCGGCAGGGAAAATAATATTCCCTCTGATATTGAATAAAAGAGCGTGTTTTACATCTTAATAAAGCTACGGAGCGAGCGAGAAAGAAAAATTTTACGGCGTTTTTTATGGACCTGCTCATTCATAGATATCCTTCATTTTTTCGTAGGCAGCAATTCGATTCTCTTTTCCTGCTAATATATATTAATAATAAAATTAAAGTCGAATTTATTATACAGTCAATGGGCGAGAGTGTATTATTGTATAAAAAACACACCCGCTTTTTCTTCGTTTCTCCATACATTATTCAGACTTGTACAAGGTGAAATTTATTACAAAAAGGGAAGAAATTTATATCCATTTCATGTAAATTACACGCCATGATTATGTAATAAAAATTCTTATCTGAACGTGTGTGAGTGTGTATGGAAATGGGCCAGAGCGCAGGCCCTCCATTATTCAGCAACATTTTATCAATAATAAATTTATTAAAGCGAGCCGCACGCCGATTTGTAGCGTATTTTATGCACTACACACACTCGCTCGCTCGCTCGTCTCATACATAAAATAGTGAGTGTGTGTACTTTTCGCGCTCTTATTACGCCGTGCGAGTCGAATAAAATAATACGACACTGACTGCATCCACGACTAAACTCGCGAGGCAGATAAATAAGCTTTGCCTTCTGGAGGTGTGGGCCTGTCAAATAAATTTCACCACCGACTTACCACGCACAGATCCTGAGCACAGCAGAGACGACCAACATGAAACAAAGGAAGACAGGATTTAGTTAAAAAATTTAAGCAAAAGACGTATGCAAATGTAAAGAAGAGAGAAGCTGATTGTTTTTTACTCTAAAAAGTTTTGTCATGCGTGGTAAGAGCAAATTTAATCAAGTAATTGCAGTAAATTAAGTAGTTCACGGTGTGAAAATTGAGTCCACGGTAAGTAAAAATGGACTAATCACAAACATCCCAGTTTAAATTTTTTGACTCTGTATTCATTTTTCAATTGTTTTAAATTAAAATGTGGCAATACAAGAAATATTTAGATATCGCAGATTTACGTTTATCAATTGACAATGCGAATTGGATGAACAAGTGAGCCGAGTGTGGAGTAACCGAGAGAGAGGCACGCGTAATTGATAGCAGCTACAAGCAGAATTGAATTTATATCGTGTATTTAGGCTTATCTCGGCAACAATTAAAATTTATTATGTAACCGCGTGCGCGTATCAACAGACACAAAAACGCGCTGCCCCTTTTATTTGCAAGTCTCGACTGCGGCGATATTTATTTTTAATTCTGCTCGCCGCGCTCTTTCCTTTCCAGCCGCGGCGGCGCAAAAGTTATTAAAGCCCGAGCCGTGCATAAATTTCAGCCTTGTTTATTCAAGAAGTCGTAAAAATAAATTAGCCAGTGACATCGGCCGCGGATAATATGGGCACGCACACGGACGAATCAAGCGCCGGCCTTTTGCCGGGACAATGAATAATTAGCGAAATTCCTCCATTGAAACCCTATATGCCCCGTGTGGCGAAAAGAGATGGAACACGAATCAACAGGCGCGTAATTTATAGCAAGAATTAAGCTGGCCGCGGCCGCCGACTCTTTTCAAACATCTGCGTGAATAATAAGCAAAAAACCGAGCGGGAAAGTAGAGGAGGGCATTTTAATCTTTATTGATTGCCCGGCGTGGCTATATGCAGGATAGCTTTGCGCACAATTCTAAATTTATCAACAGCCGGCCGAATAACGTATTAATTTCGGGCAATAAGCAGATGTTCAGTGATTGCGCGGTAATAAAGCGTTTTCGTCTGCGGTTGTTGTTTCAATTCCGTATCGGATAACAATCGGCGCGGATATTTTCGCAGTCTAATTTATTCGTTTGCATTAATGAGAAGACTGGCCATTAGAAATGGTCATTTGCTTATCGCGGGACGCTGGCATTACAATCGTTCCGTTCAGCACAATAAATTGTTATTCAAACCGAATTGCTCAATTTAGCGGACGGACGAAAGTGAAAAAACCTTAAGTGCATTCAACAGCTTGAGATATTTTGCTGCTCGCTTTGAATTTTAAGCAGCAGTGGTTTATATAAGGCAGTTATCGAAGCATTGGTTTTCGAAAGAATTTGAATTGTAAATCTGATTCTAATTGCGCACCTGAGCAGGTCAGCGAATGTAAGCAGGAATTATTACATCATTCGTTCGAATCTTCAAAATTTAAGAAACTCCTTTTACCCCAGTTAGATTTTCCTTTAAAGGAAAAAAACAATTATGGCTTTGCAAACAGATAAAAAACTAATTTGCATGCAACTCAACCAAGAGGATATCCTAGGCTACGATTCTTTGAAACGTATCAATTTTAATTAAACTATTATACAAAGTAAGTTTGTAATTATTTCTCATTATACATATTTAGTCCGGAGAGTTATTTTATTGGCGTTACTGATATTGTGTTTAATATCAATATTGGATGTGGGGGACAACTAGAGAGCTATATATATTTGAAAAATGTTCATTGTATATGAGCTAGTGAGCTAGCCAAGCAACTTCTCGGTCAATACCCGGCCCAAAGCATTTTATCCAAGCAGATATTTATTACTTATTATGAACGATTGAAATCTTCCTCTAGAAGCGGCGATATTTGCGCGATCATTGCGAACTTATTTTTTTTATTTTAAGCACTATTCGGGGACTCGCCCACCTGCATTGGCTTTGCGAGGCGTGACGATTGATTCTCATTTGGAAACAATATGACACTGACGGGGCACACAGAACGAAGTGCATCGCAACGAACAGCATTTGCCAGGTAAAGGGTAATTAATAAAAAGGGCAGATGATGAAAGGTGATTTATGCGTTAGGCTGGCCCGGCCTGAGAACAATGGCTCACGCTGCGGCTTATAAGGTCCGCAGCAGCGCCAGGAATGCCGCGGGAACACGCGAACGCACTTTGCTTTTCTTGTCTCCACGAAACTTTGAATATTAATCAATTTTACCGCGTGCGCAGAGAGAAAGAAAGAGAATAAGCAGCCAGCTAGCTCTTTTGTAATTAATTGATGCGCGAGCGGTCGAGAGCTATTTTTTCGCTCATTCCTCGGCGCTGACGCGATCTTTTGTTTCCACTTCTCGTCGGCACAAGAAAAAATAACAAATTAACCAACCAAGCGACTGAAAACGGCAAATTCTGGACTCTGTATAGCGAGAGCAGATTTGTGTGTCGGCTACTGGCCCGGGGCCAAAAAGTCGTGCTCTTGATATGACTGATGCCTCGTCTTCTACAAGGGTGTTAACTTAAGTAGCGATCTGCCGCGCTGAGGAACAGTTTCGCCAATTTTCACTCCCGCGAGAGCCGCTTTTATGAGGTCGTTGAAATTCTTCACTCTTTCCATGCCTCATTACTGAATCTGATCTTAAATCCTCCGTTTAAATTTGCATATTAATGTCGATGATCTTGCATAGAGGGAAAGAAACTTTGGTCTTCAAAATCAGGAGATTGCCGCACAAAATCAAGAGTGGCAGACAGAGCTAGTATATATGTCACGCCTGTAGCAAAAAATGTTGAGAGTGTGTTCGAAATTCAAATGGCGCGTGACAGGAGCGTAGGCGCAAAGTAAAATATCGAGTGGCGGGTAACTCAGGAGCTTTTTACGGCCATAAGTCACAAAAGCGCGCGACATTAATCCGCGTCTAAATAAGAAGCAGCAACAGCAGCAGCAGTCTGCTCGTGTGATTTGTTTCGTTTGGACTTTTAAATTACTGCGCCACTCGCTAAAGGCCATAACTTTTATTTTTAATTAGCTATTTGACTGCCGGTGCTGCTTCTGCAGTGCAAGCCGCGCGCTTCCAAATAATAATTTGTTATTACAACGCCCGGCCGTAAATAATGCTAACGCATATTTTCTTCGGACGCGCGGCCAATTGATTGGATTTTCAGGTTCGAGATGCGAGTGCTGGAAACGCACGCTCAATCGCACTTTTATCTATCTCCGGCTTTTCTCACGATTGAGGCAGGAGGAATTCGCCTCGGCCGAGCAGCGAAAATAAAACGACGAAGCATTATCGCCGAGAGAGCGAATAAAAACACTGCCTCATTAGCATGGCGAACCGTCCGTCTTCTCCCTGCTTTTTATAATTATCGGCCAATCGGAGCAGGGCCGCAATTAGCGGGTGCACCGACTCTCGATCGCGTCTGCTTGCGTTTGCCACCGAGATGCAGCGCAGCCTCTTTCTCTTCTCGCCAACGAAAACCGACGCAAAAACAGCAGACACTCTGATAAAACGTGTACAAAAGCGAGTGTTATTTATCATGTTTTCCTCCGCTAATTACCCCGATAATCTCGCCCGTGTATATACCGCTCGCGGTAATTAACGATCTCTTCATTTTTATCTCTTTGACGCTTCCTTTAAATATGCAATCATTGTCTCTCGCATTCTGCATTTACTCTAAATTTTATATCTTCTATAATTAGAGAGTGAGAGTACTTATTTTAATGACCAGATTTGATGATAGTTTAAATGAGGAAATTTTTAGAAGATCATCAAGTTGTTAAAACAAAACTTGAGCATGATTTATTTAGTTATTTCTATTATTTTTCAAATAAAATTAACGTTCAAGCAATTCTTCAAGATATAAAAATGGAGAGTGGTTTGATGTTCATCCTCAAGCCATACGTTGAATATATTGTTTCAGAAATATTAAAACTAAAATTTCTCATTTTGTTGAGATTCCAGCAAATTATGAAAGCAAATCCTTAAATCCGATGTCACGAACGTAACTTTAATTTCCCAATGTTTGTTGTGAAAATTCAGAAAACAAATTCGTTGCGTGTAAATACGAATTTAGTATCCGTTTTTGAGACGATAGTGTGAGAGGAAATGCGCTTAGGAAAAGGAGAAGGAATTGCAAATTTAATACGGTTTACCACAAACTTTTTGGCCCTCGTTCGGAAGGCAAATCCGGGAGTGCGTTGCCATGTCGCACGCGCGGCATATTAGGCGAAAAGTACAGCAGCAGCACATCCTTAGCATCGTTTGGTATATGGGAAACTTCTCCGCTCTCCCGTGTGTGTGCGGAGAATGCGAGAGAGAGAGAACAAAAGGATGCCTGCGAGCTAGAATGAAATGATGCAAAGTCTCTTGCTCTATTCTATTGTGCCACATGAAACATGTTCATTATTCGAGGAAGGCTAATTGGGGAGCTTAGGGTTGTCTCCTCGGCTCGCCGAGAGGGTGAGCGCGTATATATATCAAAATGCTCGGCGTAATTTAGTGGCAGGGCCGACGACGACGGACAGAAAGAAAGAAATCATCACCCCTTTGCGTGGTTGGAAAATATTTATCATAGCTCTAATTAAGAGGGTTGCATTCAGGCCTTGTTTGTTTATCCCGCGGCCCTCACACGCCGCCACTAATTTTATTTTCCTTCCGCTGGAAAACTCCCCTCGACGAACTGGCAATTCATCAGTTTTATTTATTCGACCGCAAACCAGAGCATTATTAGCCGATTAAAGCTGCACCTTGCTGGCCGAGAAAGTAACGAGCTTCCTTTTTTTGTGGTGTTGTCGATGTTGCTGCCCTGCCCTCGCGGTCCACTTTGCAGCCGCCTTGCGCGTTAATAATTTATAAATAATAATGATGATGACGATAATGACGCACGACGACGAATCCGGGCTAAGGCAGTGGCGCGGCTGTCAGCTATTCAATTACGACGGCGTTTATTAATTCAAAATAATAATCTGCAAACAGCCTTTTTTACACACGCATCGAAGCTGGTGGGCCTCAGAAATTAATTGATGGGCTGCGTTGTGTTCCTCCTGGCGAACGGCAAAATCAAGCCGGCCAGGCGAGAGTTTTGGCACGTTTGATTGAAGTTTTAATAGCGCAAAAAGACAAATTGAACTTAGCACTCGCCACACATTGGAAATTTCCACTGATAATCCCGCTAATGAGCATTCAAACATTCGAATGAGACTGGTAAATAATTTGCGCAAACATCGCCTTGATTTGTTGTGCACGAGTCTGGCGCCAAATTTAGCTTGCTGATAGCGGCCTCGGCATTATGACGATAATTATTTTGGTTCTTGTTGATCACTAAAGAAGAGTGTGCAACGCTATTCCTGGCACATAACTATTTAGCCAACAAATTAAGCAAGCGTAGCATAACTTTCTGAATAAATAGAGGGTCGTGCAAAAATATTTAACAAATTTAATTAGGCGAAAAGGAACCTCATAAATAATATCAATTCAAGTAGAATAGAAAAATTCTCTATGCTCTAGTGAAAAAATGGCGAATGCATATTTTATTTCAAAAATATAATTACAAAAAATGGTATGAAAAAGTTTTTGTTTTTTATTCTCCAGGGAAAACCGAATGGCTTATTACAGATCTGTGAAAGTGCACTGTTTTTATGATTTCTGAGGGTACTTCACTGTCGAAATTAGCACCAGTGTCATCTTCTTCAATATTATCATTTTTATCATCCTCTGCATCTTCCAATCTAGACAAACTTGAATCGACATTGTCATTATCTCGAGCCACAAGACTTTCGTCAACAGTGGAAACATATGGTTTTGAAGTGGATGTTGACGCAGAATCTTTTTTCAAGCTCCTGATGATGTTTGCGCGGCGCCTATCAATGAGTTTGCTTGATTCACTCGACCGTTTTCGTTTAGCATTCTGCTCCGCCGTGGGAATAATTTCCGTAATGGAGACCTGGCTCGACTCGGACGTCTGGTCACTGTTGTCACATTCGAGAAGCTCGGGCGTGTATGAACCGCTCGGCGTTTTCACCAACGGCTTCTTATACACCGAACTCTTCTTCTTGCTCGCCTTCCCGTAGTTTTTCAGAATTTCAGATGCAACCGGATTTCCGAGCCCGTTCTGAGGTATGCCTGCGACAACCTATCGGAAAACCAGGACTTGACGATTCTGACAGAAAAAAAAACAAATTAATGGAATTAACGAACCTGGAAAATCTCTGGTGGTGTCGCAGACTCTGCGGTCTCGAGGACGTCGTGGCGCATCAGGCTGAGCCTGCGTCCGAAGACACCCTGGCTCATGGCCTGCACGCGCAAGACGTCGTTGATCTCGTCCGAGGCCAGCATGTTGAGAGCCAGGCTCAGCTGCAGTTGCAGCAGCACCACACTGCACGCCACCAGCATTTTCTCAGGAGTGTCTGTGCCGAGCAGCTGGCGAGCTTCTTTTAAAGACTTTGCCCTCGCTCAAATGAGCAATTTATTTTTGCCTGACCGAATCTTCCTGGTCGCGGTCCGATTGTGCTTGCACCGAGATATTCCCTTTCGATTTGACGATCGGCGACGATAGCGGTTGACACTGGAGCAAGCGGCGCATCGCCGAGCACAATAGCGAAAGCTGTGTAATCACTAATTTACCGCCGCTGCTCTTCTGATTGAGTAGAGATGATTCGAGGTGGAAATCGATTCGGCCCTTTGTTTCATCGCGTTTTTTCCGCTGCGTCGAATTCTCATGGTCACGGAATTACTGTTGCGGTCAAGAAAGGAGGAAAGCGCTTTTCATTAATTGCTTTTTGCGTCTTTTTTGAAGTGTGGTGACAAATATGCCGGCGAGAAACAAAATTTTACATTATCGTCTCGCCCGTCACATGAAATACAATCTTGGTACGATACGGAGGAGAGCGGCTGGATTAATAAATTAGCGGCATTTGCACAAACCACTCGCCATTTATTTCGCAGCAGAGGCCGAGCGCGTTGCATGGAAACGCAGGCGAGCTCAAATATTAATTGCTCGTCGGGGAGAACACAGCACTCGATGACACGAGCCGATTCCCGCCAGTGATAACTTAATTTCCAAGTTAGTCGGAATAAAATTATAACACATGCATTCGCCGTGTACCAACACGGACGAGAACAGCGATTAAAAATCATGTTTATAACGCAGCCTAGGCAATAAAACCAGCGCAACGCACATCAGCAGATACATTCTGTCTCCTTGACTCTAACGCGATTAATTTGCGTGCTTTAATTGTCAAGCAATTTGCTGCTTTGTGTAATGACACGTGTAGCATGGCTCCGATGTCCCATCGATCACTCGGTACGGAATAATTAAATATTGACTTAAATATATTTAACATGCTTATATATTTTAAACGGTTGTTGGGGCCCAAATGAAATATTAGGCACGAAATGCAGATTTTGCCATTTTTTGTGCTTTGTCCGGCGGCCGGGTGATTTGCATACCCGCGATCCGATCTGGGCCACGTGTTTAAAAGTGTGTATAACAAGTAATAAATGACGAAAAACTATGTCCCGCAGTAATTTAATACAAATTTAATTACACCTGATGCATAATTAAGAGCTATCATTTCCGGTCTTTATTTGCTAATGACCACGGCGGCGGCAGGAAAGTAAATATTTATTATCATAAGCGAGTGCTCCTACTTCTTTTTACAGCCTCTGATTACGAGGCAGAGAGGAAAAAGGGTTTATTGCGCTTCGTCGTAGTGTATTTCAGCCGGAGAAATTGAATTCAAATTTTTTTCACAATAATAAAAATGTAACGCGCCGGCAAGACGAAGGATGGATGATGAATATTAATGAACTGCTCGGTAATTATTTTACATACATTTAAATTGCTATGCCAGAATGAATTCAAGAGAAGAACCGTTCTGAACTGTATACACAATAATGAGTAGCAAAAATATTGAAGGTTTATTTAAATGCATTTTTAAAGCAGGTAAAAAATTTCAAACTAAGGATTTTTTCGCTACAGAGAATTAATTTTAATCCTTGTGAATGATGATGATTAATTCATCAATTACAGAAAACTAATTTTACATTTGAGACAGCGCAGTACTGGGTTTGCAATTTATAGTTCTATATAATGAACAGAACAAAAAATTCCCCGTCTTGTAGAGACAACACCACATGCCATGACTTTAAGTTGCTTCTCTGATTAATAGCACCCTATACACCGAAAATAACCGAAAAGTGCAAGCGAGGGAGTGCTAACAGCGCCTGTTAACAGACGATCTGCGCGCTGAATTATGACCGCACTATTTCTTATCAGCTCGTAAATAGTGGCGCGCTCATTACGTGTCAGCTCATCTGGATCAAGCGCATTTAATAATAAATAATTTCTTTAACTTCTCTCTCCCTCGCTTCGGCAAAGGTGGGCTTCAGCGACAAACCCCATTTGCTGCTCCCCAATTATGTCACTCGGCGGGCAGATTTAGCCTGTCTCACTTTTCGCCGCGCACTTAATGATGCAAAACGCGACCAAATGTTGTTGTAATAAATTCATCAGGCCACTCGCTCGCTCTCTCGCACCCAGACCGCCGTCAACACTTGAGTTTCCATCCTACTTGCTCGCTGATCATGTTTCTTTCGCGAGAAATTGTCAAATAAATTTAACGCTTTCGGCCCCCTCGCACTAATTCTCGTCTGAGCGGTAAATAAACTGTTATTTCGCCTAATGGATATTCCCGCGGTGAAATAAAACTCCACCGTCTTCAAACACGAGAAGTTGTGAGTTAAAAATTTTTAACTTGTTTATTTATCCACTCAATCATATTATGTATTCGTTATGAAAATAAAATGCTTTGAAAGTGAAATTTAATCAAGTAATTTCGCAAGAACTTTAGTTGAAATTTTTATGAACTTATGCAAAATGAATCAAAGAAAAATATTATTTATTTGCTCTGCTTGGCGGATTCAGAGCTTGGTACCATATTTCTAAGGCACTGTCGTTAAATTAAATCAATGTGTAGTAAATGTTTCCTCCGAGACAAACCAAACAAAGGAGTCGGTTTAAAGGTCTTTTATGTTTTCCCATCATTTGGAAGCAAACGCGTCTCGTTTAAAAAGAAGTGTCTAACTCTCTCGCCTCGGACTAACGTCCCTTTTTTTATTCAGGTTTTGTCTGCAGCGCGCGGATCAAGCGTCGCATTAATTGCCGTGATTTATACTTTGTTTGGCCGCGGCTAATATCCCGCGATGCCGCATCAATGACTTATAAATTAAGCGACCAGCCCTTCTGTCATGCAGCTTTTTTGTTTCAAACTTCCCATTTAATACGAGCTGAAAGGTGTGGACCGGCTTAATGACTCTTCTGAGACCAACTGGCTGCCTGAGCAGAGATTTCTGATGAGGGAGTGCCGTCCCAATAAACGCCTTAATGAATTTCACCGACGGCAAAAAAATAAATAAACATCCGCAGCTGCCCGCGATTTGTTTATTTGGGCTGCCTGGAAATAATTTTTAATGCGAGCCGGATGATTTGCACAATTTTCGGCGAGCACGACTTGAAAATGAGACTTGAGATCCCGTATCTCCGGCTGGCTGAGACTGGCAAACGTTATTTTGATGCAGTCGCATTAGCAAACACCCACTTGAGTACATGTTGGGCTGAAAGAACGCTGGGGACCGCCCAGGTTGAATAATATTTCATTCATTGAAAACTCGCAGAACGAAGGGTAAACGGGCAGGGAAGGAAATTCGCCGTTTGATTGCAGAATTTGATAAAAACGAACACATTTTTCGTAAGCACACCCAAAATTAATTGAAATTTATAATGCATAATATAAAATTAGTTCGGAACGAACCAAAATATTACTCAGCCCTTCTTGAGCCGAAAGCTTAAAAGTTAACACGAGAGTGAAATTTTCTTTTACGTGCAGCTGGGTACGTATATAGAGAAACGCGGACCGGGGTCACTACTCAGCGTCACCGAAAGCCTTCCAGTTCGTCCATCACGACACCTTTACACGCTCGATAACGTTTCTCAGTCAGTCAGCCTGACCGAGTCCCTACCGAGAGAAAGATCTCGGGGCCGATTAGATCGTGCCGAGAACAGGCCGCGTTTTCTGATTTTTCTCCAGCCTCTTCTGCTCACTCATTTGCATATAATGTGGGCACGGGGAAGAAGTATAAAATACAAGAGCTAATGAAACTCGAAAAGCAAAAAGCATTCCGCGCGGAGATAATGAAACAAATTGCGTTTAATTCAAAACAAATTCGCCTCCTTTGTCGAGCTGTCTAATAAATTTCGGTACGTTTTTCTGAGTGAGCCGCCGAGACAAAGCACTGGTATTTTGAGTGACTGCGTGTGCTGGCGTCGCGGCGCGGATCAGCCCGCCGAGGAACAGGTGTAGAACTGAAATATAGAGTGGCTGTGCGCACGCATTACTCTTCTCTCGCCAGAGCGTCCCCAAAACAAACAGATACATTAACTTTTCAACTGCGCGCCCAGATCGCATAAATATTTCCCGGCCGAATTTATATTTACACTCCCCCGCCAGCTCGCTTCGGAATCCTTATTCATTCGAAACCACCCTGATGAATAATTCCACGCCGTGAAATTTATAGCCGCCTCCCACGCGTTTTGTCAAACAAACTCTCCGAGAAATAGAAAACAGGCCGTAATTTCTGTAGGGCGAGCCCGCGGGGCACCTTAAAATATGAGACAAATCAATAAATGACACGCCAGCAAAGGCACGCCAGGTGCCGGCGATAAAATGAAAATGTGGTCGCGGGTGAAGGAAAATATTCCTTTGGATGGAAATTATCACTTTAACTACATGCAATTTTTATTGAAATGTGCGTTTGACAGTAGTAAAATCAAAATTTTTCATTCTTAACTTGTTGATAGAATAGTGACAACGTGCACACTTTCAAAAGTTGTTTAAAGATTAGGTTCTGGTTGTTTCAACACTCTCATAACTCATCTCAGGAATTGTTAACACCCTAGATGCGATGGGGCAAGTTAAAATATAACTTTCATGCCTCAGATTGCTCAGAGGCGTTTGTTCTCGGTCGATATAACCTTTATGGCGTTCAAACCAAAAATCCAACAAAATCATACTTAAAAATGCCTGACAAAGGGAAGGAAACTGTGCCGCTGAACAGGTCTTCCAGTGCAATGTAACATATCCATAACTTCATGACACAAAAGTCTAATATATATAAAATAGAAAAATTATAAAAATTGTTTAGAATTTTCTCCATGAATTGAAATCAAATTTTTATTCCAAGATGAAAAAAAATCGTTTCAATTTTGGTACAATGATCGAAAAATTAATCGTAAAAGCAAGTTTGAATCCAAAGAAAAAAATATCCTCTGATTTCGTGCCCGTCCTGAAGACATTCGTCATGGTGCGTCAAGTCGAAAGACAATAATTAGCAGCGTGTAGACTTAAATCCATAATCCCAAGTATGACGACATTTGAAGCTAGGGGGTGGGCGGTGGGGGTTGACACAAGGAAGCACCCTAATAAATCGTGCGCCGGGAAAAGGTTTTGGCAACTAATTGGGCGCGGCGCCTTGTGGCTGCTGCTGGTTTGCTGGCTGCTGGGTTCGGCGCCAAGCCTTGTCACACTTTATATATGTATCAAGGGGGGCTACCGTACTTAACAAGCTCTTACACATGTCATAATCTGGTCGGGCGTAATTGGGATTGCTGCTGAGCCGCGCGCGCTTCTTTAATAACGCGCGATTTCCTCGTTTTTCACCCTCTCTTCTGCGACGAGATCAAAATCGTCTTCGTGCGAGATGTGCATCTGCCTCGATTTATCATCAGCGGTATAACCGACCCTTGTCGACTCGACTCACAAAACTCATTACATTCTTCGCCCGCGTGTGGCATTTTTGGCACTTGATTGGTGACGAGTCCGGACGCCAATTCTTGTTAGTTGTTAGCAAGGATTTGTGTTTGGTATTTTATGTAGAAGAAAACAAAATTTCTGGTCACAGAGCAATAAGTAAATTGCCACCGCAATATATAAAAAAATCAAAATTCTAGAATGCAGTGAATCTGTGAACAAGGCTGTAGTTTTAGAAAGAGAAAACGAGAGGTCAATTAGGACATGCCCGCACAGTCGAACACAATAGCGCTTTGTCTCAAATTAAGAGTGACTAATCTCATCCCTCATGTCCCAATTAAGATGGCGCAAATGGGCTGGCGCGCCAGGAGCCGGCGAAACCACCCGTAAAGCAAATAAATACACACACGCTCGCTAGCTCGCTCGCGCACTAATTAATATAGGGAATTGGATCAAGAGCGCGGTCATAAATCCGCTTTTATCGCCGTCGAAGCATTCCGAGTGCGACGTGAGTGCCAAGATTTAGAGCTCCTCGCGCTCACACCGCAGAGGATTGAGAGGATGCACTCGCTCGCTGGCTCGTCCCGGCGCGGCGGAGTATTACTATTTTATATTGCTCAAGTGCAGCAACAAGCGTCAAGCATGCAAGAGGTGAGGGCGAACGCTGTTTACAAATCGCCGACACGGGCCATATTTTTGTCTTGCTCTCGCGAGCGCATCTCATTGGGCAATAATTTAATTGTTGTTCGCACTCCACTGCTTTGGATAATCGAATTTATCACGACCACTCAGCGCAGCTGCGTTGTGTACACCGACGAGTGACCTTTCGATCGGCTCAATAAACAAAACGATGCCGCGCACCAGCGGAGTTAAATTAGCGACCAGTGACTTGAATGCCGGCGCACAAAGTACAAAGTCTCTCAAGTCACTCGTAATTAACTGCTATACATACTTCTTGCACAGACGTGTCGAGTTTATAGTTTATAAATAAAATTGCAGATGATTGATTTTGAGCAAGTTTCAAAGAAGATCTTGAATCAGTCTGTGTTTTAAGAATTTCATGTGTGTTATTTTATAGAGCTTCAACTTATTTTCATTTCAAAGAAAATCCAGACTCACAGGTCAACACAATCAAATTCACGTTGCGCCTAATGAGCTTAGCTAATGGAAAAATGATCACTAGTCCACCCCCTGAACGACCACACCGCATAAAAACACGCACTTTTCGTCTGTGTAAATATCCACGCGAACGACATGTTCAATCGGAAATAAAAATGCAATAACACCGTTCGTTACTCGCGGCACGGCATTAATTAGGATTTTACACACAAACACGGCTGCAACAAAAAAATGACAGTTCGCCCTACACGCACTTTACATTTATTATCTTTTGATGTCCGATCGGACCGCGGCAAAAGTGCATCAGCGCGGTGGGAGGAAAAATAACAGCGCGCTCGATACACGCATGGTACAAAGCAAAACAAAAAAGTTGAAATCACCTCGGAAGTAATGCACGAAAAATTGCCTCCGAGGGGTTTGCGTTTGGGCCCGAGGCGCCAAACAGGAAGTTTTTCGCCGGGGGTGGCGCGTTAGTTTTATTGCCGAGCTCTGCTGTCGCGTCCAATTTCGCTCATCTGGATATATGCTATGTGAACGCCAGCTAATTGGGCCCATTTTATGATATTTCCACCGCTTGCAGCAGGCCACTTATATCCTGCCGTCTGGCTCCAGTAAGGGATGGCGCCAGGGTTGTAAAATGCTAGTCGTCTGCCTGAAATGCGACACTCGCCTGACTAACTCCGGGCAAGTATCACAAAGCATCGCGAGAAAAATGGAATCCCCTGGACCATATAAACGTCAACCCAAGGCACAAGTAAAAAATAGCTTATCGTTTTGCGTCATAGGTTCAAGAAAATTAAAGAGAAGATCTACAACAGCAGTTATCAATGGTATAGAAAAGGAAATCAGCTGTATAGATAGGAGGATTTTGGAGCTAAGCGATTGCGATCGGCTGACTGATTAGTCTCAGGAATGCATGACCATGAGATTAATCTTTTTTTCTGCTTTCGTCAAATATTTGTATTTCTAGAAAAAAAATTGTTTGATTGATTGAAGTTTTTCAATCCACTGAATGGTTCCAAAGACGGTTTTTAAAGGAAACTGTACTCCCTATACTAACCCGGTTATTTCGACTTTTTAACGGTTTGAGCAGAATTTTTCAAAAAATAAACCATTCTTTAGACTTAAATTTAGTTTTATCGCGGATCAGCAGGGTAGCTTTACCTCATACATCCTCACATTCAAATAACACAAGTAACACAGCATTTTCTATATTTACCATATTTATCCTCTTTACGCATATGTGTTTTGCCAAATCACATGTTTTCTGTGATTGTGATGCTTGAATAACGATAAAGACACATCAAAACAGATAGGTATAAAAATATAACCATAGCAGTAATTTATTGTAGTTAAATACGAAACGTCGTGGATGAATATAAACTAAGTTTATGAAATGATCTTTAAAGTGTCGTTTTTATGGCGGCCACAAACCCATTTCTCTCGCTTTGATCAGCTGGATCAGCAGTGATGTGGTCCTGAAGTCGCGTAATTTACGACCTCAGATGTGTTTTACGCATCCATTAAACGAGCGCGCACTTCAAAATATTCGAGCTGTTAATAAACGTCTGTTGGACAGCCTCCAAGTTCATTCATAACCTCTGTTGGGAGGAATCGGCGCCGTGAAAAGAAAAAAGACGGGCAGGAAAAATCGCTCAGCAGCCAAAGCTCGATGGGAAGTGTGCGGCTCTAATTTGTCTCTTGCACTCGAAACATGCCGTTGTTGTTGTGTTTCCCTAACCCCGGCACTTAACCTCACTCGAAAAGTCACGAAAGGGTCACAGGGACCAAAATTATTAATAGCTCCGCGGCGGCTTGTCTCCGATATAAAATTTGTCTCTTCCTCTCCTCCAGAAGAGAGGAAAAGAGCTCTAATACTTTCCTGACAAGATACACCAATGTAGGAAGTTAAATCGTTGAAAATGCGTCGCAGATTGTTTAAGAGAAAATAGGATTTTTCCTCGGCGATGACTGGCCCACGAAATGAGAAGCGTAGGAAAGAAAACACGAAGGAGCGACGCGTGTTGCGAGCGAGGCAGCTCTTGTCTTTTAATGCCGTGTCCTCCTCATTTTTGAGTGCGTGAAACTAAATTGGTAACATGTGCTCGAACAAGGGCGCTTGTAAACTAAATTAAGAGTGATATAAAATTAGGATGTGGAACCGCACGGTGCTCATGTTATTAATTTGGCGTGGTTCTAACAAAATGTCGACAAATTTTAGCACCACCAGCTGACCCGCATTTTGTGCCAAGCTCTTTTTAGCGTCGCCTTGCTAATTGATAAAATTGCGGTATATTCATGGTTAATGGTTAAAGACCAAATTGAATATTCAAGACGTAACGTAATGTTTATGTTAAATTTCTGAAAAGAGAACATTTGGTTTTTTCTGAGGAAATACCCACTGTCAGTTTGTTTTGAAATTGGACGGAATAGTGACAAAGGCGATGCAGGCTGAAGGAAAAATGAGTCAGCAACTGATCGGTTGTCCAGCAGTATTGTATCAGATGTTCTAACACCGCACGTGGCTGTAATGGAATCTTTTCCCCTCTTGTTTGGCAGAAATAAATCGGCCATATCCCTTGATTTTCTCGGCGCCATGCTCACAGACTATGACGCGTGAATAGAATAGAAGAAGAACCCAACGAAAAAAACAACCCAATTTCATTGCTTGGACAAGGGAAACATTTTTCATCCGCTAGCCTGTATACAGCAGGTGGTGATATCCACCGACCGTCTGCCTGTTGTAATTCGGAATTAATGAATTGGTGCACGGGCGAGTGCAATGTTTCAGCAATTAAATATGTGTGTTTTTGTATTATTAATTTGGCAATAATGTGCAACGAGAACACGGCCAGGAAATGGACGCGGTCGAACAATGCTCCCCACATTAGCAGTCACGAATGAAAAAATAAAAACGGTAACGTGAATACGATTGCCAAAACGTGGCGCAAAAATTAAACTCACTCGGCACGGTAGAATCCTGTCGTGCTTGAGCGCATTCAAAAGCGAAATTGAAATTATCCAAGTACACGTTTATGGAGTGCGTCGTGTTTCGGCACCTGCGCTGAAATTTACGGAAAAAGCATGAGTTTGGTGCGCGGAGAAGAAAACTTACGGCGCAGAAGAGCGGGAAGCAAATGAAATACGACCTCTTGACTCCAGTAATAAGCCAATAAATAAATCCAAATTGTTATGGGCTGGCGAAACTCTTCATACAATTGCTGGCGGCTGTTAATTAATAGCAGAAAAGAAGAACACACACAGCGTCGGCTTATTAATTCCAGCAGCAGCCGCAGATCATCGCGGAGAAAAGCGTTTGGTGATTGAAAAGGCAGTACACGTTGTAAATAAACATCATTAGCAAGCGAGAAAGCGATCGAAGCCGTTGTTTGAAATATATTACGCTTTTATAATTAGTTTTCCAAAATAAACACAACTCATCGTAGTCCGCGCGCGTTATTAAAGCGCTGCGGCGTGCACGATTTATTTCTTTTAATAACATTTTCAGTCGCAATAATTCAAAATAAGCCAGCGCGGCTCGCGGCGTGAAATATTGCCACCGCTTTTTAATATCGCCAACGGCAGCTAGCGGATGGATATTTTCGGTTCCACTTTCGTCACGCATGCACAGTAAGAACATTTTCGCCACCGCTCCAGACCTGATCGTTTCTAATTCTTAACATTTTTATTTTTTTATTTTCGCGCGCAAATGGACACTTCTTGGACATGCACGGACCACCCAAGGCTCTCATATTTAAATTGTGACATGAGCGACGAAACATAATTGGGGTTAGAGCCGCATCATTAGTGACATCCAAACAAACGCTCAACATGCCCTCATCTATCATCGGCCGAGAGATATGTCTGCTGGAGAACATCAGAATTAAATATCGACGAGTCCACTCAGTCACAGCACGCACATGACGCCCGAAAAATAACTGTCTCTGCGCGTGTGAAGTTTCAAAGATGCTGGGATCCATCAGATTTCCTCGAAAGTCTATTTTGAGGGACGAGCCATTCTTAGTTTCGTTTCATTCCAAGCGGGAATGCATAAGGTTCGAGCTAATGCTAATGTGAATTTGTGGAAGGAGACAGGAAACGGCCATTCATTGAGGGGGAAAAGGTGTGGGTGCGGAATCGTCCAAGGAAAGATGGGACTGCTTGATATCAGCCAATAAAAAGCGGTTTCCTCTCTTGCGACGCGCGAGGTAATTTACTGTGCGCAGTAAAAAAATCGCTCGCCATTCATAAAAGGCGTGCGTCGTAAAGATGTAACGCGCGCGCACAATCAGCGAACAAGCAAGCATGGCGAAATTAAGTCCAGCGGGCTATAAAAGATGAATTTCAAGACTTTGCTTGCGTACCGGAAAATTAGACGAGTTAGTGTTTTGAGTGCGCGGACGATTGGCGCCTTGACCTGATCACTTCGGGACCTAGCTCATATTTATGAGACCCGCGAGATGTTATCGGCAGACACCTCTTGTTAAAACTGTCCACCTTATCTAGATCAACCTGGTGCTGGAAATTATTTACGAGAGACCCAGCCTGGCTCGCCCCTCGAGAAACGGTGATTCGCCGCATTCGAAAAAACAACTTCTGTCTATCTATATACAATTCAAGTGCTGGGATTGCTTTTGCCGAGCACTCGACACTCAACTCAAGTGGAAAACATAAACAAATCGTTATAACGTCTCGATTTTGTAACTCATCGATTTCAGTTTTTTAAGATTGAAACAACAAAAAACTCGGTTGACCAAAAATGAGTCGAGGGGGAAAGACTGACAAAGATCGAATTGCGTGAGCAGGGGTGGCGCCAGCCAGGTCTTCGTCCCCGCTTGAGTGACGTTCGATGCAGTTTACGACAAAGCAGGAAGGTTTTCGTAGAGATGAAAATCATAGAGACCCGGGCGCAATAACGTAAAAAGGTCTGCTCGGGCTCGCTTACTCAAGGGAATGATTAATATTTTGGCAGCAGCTCGCGGTTATTAAAGCAGTGGTGTCCGCGGTAGCTTGGCCTGCTCATTAAGGGGCTGTCAGGGAATATTCTTTATATCGAGGCTGAGATGATTAAGGGCCGGCTCATTACAAGCGGCGCGGCTACCAAGCCGAATAATATTTCAGAGGCAGCGTCGTGTCGAACAAGCAGCGGCTACCGCGCGCGGTCCAACAGCCAGCAGCCCTTGTCCTTGTTAGCAAGAAAAATTGTTATTTATAATAATTAGAAAAATCTACACCACTTGTTAACATGGGTTGCGCGCCGGAATGCTAATTATTTGTTTAAATTGGTCGTAAAATTAAGTTAATTCATTACCAGCAGCGCCATAAATTCGGTTTTCTTTAGATTTGGGTGCGGACCCAACTAAAGAAGATAATCGTTAATTTATTATTGGCTAGGAGGAAAAGGACCGTTTTAAAACCAATTTAATTCCAGCGAGGTGAGCTGCCGTATTTTATTTCTATTTTTCGGCAGGCGTGCAGTAGGAAAATACAGAGGCAGCAGACAAAAGCGTAAAACAAAGAGGAAAGACACATCGCAGCGGCTGGATTATAAATTCTGGACGGTACGAAATAAAAACTGGCGCGTCCATAAAACTGTCGCAGCAGCTTTTTTAAATTGCTAGCCAATCAGTGCATTCCCAGCTCGGAAGCCGCAGATTCAAATCTTGGATATTTCAACGCCTCTGTTCTGACCAAAGAAAATGAGAAGTTGAGCGTTGAGGGTTTTTTGTTATCGTCCCAACCCGAGTTAATGAATCGTAAAACTATATACCTCCCTTATTAAAAAGTGTATCAAATAAAAAATATTTGCAGTTTGCTTTGATTTGAAGGGAATTTTAGCATTCATATATTAGTAAAATTATCAGAAATTCAAATTATATTACTCTCAACAATTATCGACTGATTTAAAGATATTTTCCACATTGCTGATTTTGAATTTCCTCGCAGCAAAAATCATAAAAATATTTCAATTTATCAAATTGAGAAAACTGTAAGTACTTCAAGGAATTTGAAAAGAAAGCGTCGCGTTTGGGGCTCAACACAATATTCCAATCTCGGCAAGCGTATACGAAGAACGGGCGTCCCATTCACAAAAATTAGCCAATTCAAAATATCTCTCGTGATCAGCGGTTATGAATCAAATCGAGCACTAGCAGCAGCAACTCAGGTGCAATAAATAACCAAAGGTAGCGATAAATTATATTTTTAATTATCAGCAGATCCCCGCGGTGTTTTACAACTCGCGTCTCGACTCACGCGGCTGACAGACATGCACGAAGCAGGGTTTTCTTTTTAAACAAATATACGTATATACGTGGAACGTGGTTTCGGCTACTGTTAGAGCTTGTTAGCCCTATTATGGAGTGTGTATGCTTATATTATTACATTGTAATCAACTACATCATCGACGAAATGCCGCTGTCGGGTGCACTCTGCCGCAGCTTGGCCCTTTATTATAATGAGGAGCAAGTGAAAAGCGGAGATAGCCATCCAAAGATGCTGTTGTGGGAAAATTATTACTCCAAATTGGAATTAAAGCTTTCGAAATTATCTGAAAGTATTTTCCGACAGTCACAACAAAGCTAGTAATTTATTTTTAACGTCTTTTTAATGCATTGCTGTAATTGGCTTTTTTAATTGTATTTTTTTGCCGTATTTCAAAATCACGCACCGGTAAATATTTCGCAATAATGGAAAAATATTTTGAATTGAATATAAATGCGAAGCAAACTTAATTTCTGTCTTGTCGAACTGTGTAGTGATCAAAATTCACAGCAAGCCAATACAAAATTTTCGCAATCAGCCCTTGGGTCCGTTTCATAGTTTATCGCACCCCCAATTAGCGATGCCAGTGCGAGGGGCCAGCGATTTCGAAATAACTCTGTCGGCAGTTAATGATATGCGTCACGTGTAGTAAATTTCGGCGCCGGGCTCCATTCGGATGCAGCAGCCTCGCTCTGCCGGCCTGCCTGCCCAGGGATTAACGCTGCACGAGTGCTGTAATCTGCACCCTCTGCCTAGCCACGGCTGTCTGCCTTTGGGGCGTGCGAGCGAGTGCTGAATATGCATGCACTCTCGAATAGATCTCCCCACACACCACCACACACATCCAGCGCACGTACATACACGTAAAATACATGCAGCAGAGCCGGCCGGCGCGGTGGGAGGTGCAGAAATAGGACCGCACGAGCATGGATTAATTAAACCATCCGACTAAACTATCATCCCTCTAGTTATAATTCTACAACACCCAAATCCTCTCCCTCGCTCGCCCGGCTGCCGCTATGCGTGGCTGAAAATTGAGTGCGAGCGAGCGAGCGTGTGTGTATTTCGGGCGTGGGCTCTCTGCATGGATGTATGAACGTTTGCTCTAGCTGCTCGCAAATGCACATATTCAATTATACCAGCACCGAATGCGCCAACTTTCTGCCCATCCCTCGAGGTGCGGCTGATCTTGTCGCAGAACAGTGTTTGACGTCAAATACTTTCATCCAAAAATTTTAAACACCCATCTCATGCAAGTGGATGCAAATTCCATAGATTCCCAATGGACATGTATTTTGATAGCTTAAATCAAACTCAAGCCTCAATTGCAACTGTCTGTCTGCATTCAATCTGTCCATGGGGACAGACTGGATTGTAGAACTTTGACCTAATTAAAGGTTAGTGGATTTGTTTCTTATCAAACATTTCCAAATCTGGATAAAAGCTATATATTTCCCTGACTAAGAAATTACGGGCAAGTCATAGAAAAATGATCCGATTTTAAGTAAAAAAATTAATATTTATACATGAATAAATCCTGTGGCAATGCTTAGAGTTTCAAGGATTAAGAACATATTGGTTAAAAAGACCATAACTTAAGCGTCGAATATAGAAAGGAAAAGCTATGTTCACAGAGGACTTCCGCTTGAATCAATTCTCGATTGACGTGAGAGCAGGCTACAAATGTGAGACAATCTGTTGCAAATGCAGCAGCCGTTCATAAGGCGAGTCAGCACATATTTCCAAAACTCAAGTGGTCGGCAGCACGCGACTCCCTTAATTATAATAATAAGCCCTCGAAAAAGTGGATCGAGCCAAGAGGAGCCACACGAGTGACTTATGGACGGTGAAAAACAAGCGCGCGGCTCTCGAAATGTAAGCATGTTAAGTGGGCATTATTATCGCGGCGGCTGCGGCAGCCAAGGGTTATTGAAAAGGGACAAAACGGCGGCTGGATGGCTCTCGCTCTTTGCTCGGCTTTGTGCGCGCGGATGAAAATAATGGGCAAACGCTGGCGTTGGTTGGCTACCGCGCTTTGTTCCTAAATAATAACGCCGCGTGTTGTTTGTTGTCAGATTATGAAACACAATATCTAACATGCAAATAAACAGCGGCTGACAACGCTGAAACGAGAGAGAGAGAGAGAGAGAGAGAGAGAGAGAGAGAGAAAAGAGCCAGCCAATGTACGAATATGCGTACGTGGCCCATTATTCGCCCCTGCTTTTTCATCCTCTCAGAAAACACCCGAAACACGAAATCGGCCACAAAGGTCTTTGTTTACTCACGGTCAGATGCACCAGCTTGGGTTTTTCCACGGCCAACTTTGCCAGCGCCTGGTAGTCCACCTGCGAGGCCTTTATCAGCCACTCACGGTCTTTCTGGTCCAGCTGATTACGCAAAAATTATTTCAATGGCCAAGCCAGAAACGGTAGGAGTATACTCACAGGCCTAGTTTCTTCCTCGTCGGCCTGAAATCAAAATTAAAATCTAGCTGAAAATAATATTCAAATACCTTATGACTTTTGAGTCGTCTAAACGATCTACTACTCATTTCAAACCTTTTCCATTAAGCACCCCTTTTGAAGTGATTTCCAACGCAAGAGACATTAATCTTGGAGCAACGAACGCATTGCTCAAGATATTGAAACAAAAAGGACCCCAGCGGGATTGACTCTTGATTCTGACGCAACGGCCTCGTGGCTGGGATGAAATATTTCCGAGAGTGGAAACAATGGCTGATCTAATTATTCTAACTAGCCACACGAAGCTTGAGCCCCCCGCGGGTGCAATTGATTGATTTCTAGTGTAATGTACGTGGCTTGCTTTTTCTGCATCAAAAGTGAATGCAGCGCATTTGCTTTGACAAACAATAGAGGAGGAAGCTGATCGAAACGGTGCGATAGCATTGTGCGCTAGACAATGCCAAGCAAATCAGTTGTGACAGGGGTAAGAAGTGCAATAAATTGTCTCATCACTCTCGCACGCACCTACAAGGCGCCAATATGAAAGAATTTAATCGACGGAAAAATCAGCCGAGCGAAAATATTTTACCGCTCTTTATCTGTAGCTAATGATTCCTGACATAATTAACAATAAGCGACACAGTGAGGTTAATAGATATAAACAATCCAGTTTAATTGAATTCCACTAACCATGAAATAAACAAATGCACTATAAGTAATTCAAATAAGATTGATCTTTCATAAATAGTAATTGCGGAAAATTCCTTGGTGATTCATTTGCGTATATATAGCTAGTTTTATTAAACGGACTAGGGTATAAATGTAAAATGCGGAAGCCATTAAGATTTTTCCAAACAGTAATAATTTAAATATTTTAGTTATAAGGAATTTGTTACGACAAATTCCTCCAACCCGAGAAGAAATCACAGCAAGGACAAGTTAATTGGTCGGAACGCAGTTCTCTGAGGAAGGGTCGGTTATATAGTAGTTGTCGCGTCTTGTGCAAATTATTTCAGTTCTCTCTCTCTTCTCTTGCCGTCTAGTTGGAATTGTTAATGCAAGAAATTTTATATAAAGAGGAGGTAACAGCTGCTTGGAAGTTGCTGTGGTTCAAGAAACTTCTCTCGCAACAAACCAGCTAAAGTTTACACCCAAGATTGCAGCGAATCTTGTCTGCAAAAAGGGGAACCAAACTTATTGTGTGTGCGGTTGTATATTTAATTAATTCATCCATCATTCCACGGAGAGTATGCGTCCCTCCTTATTTTTTGAAGAGAGAAACATGCGAACACGATTGGAGAGGAGCGAGAGAGAAAGAAATTATTTTATATAGGTGTTTTGGCTCACTTTCGTGAAGGCTAATTTCCGAGCTATCATGTTTTAGGGTGTTTGCTCGCTCGTCTTGAGGTATTTGCCAAGTCATGGGAGCTTCATCTCTGTTTGTTTTATCCCGCTGCGTCCACAAATTACTCCACAATAATATTATGCACCGATTTTTATCAGCCGATGGCGCCTCCGACGAGCATTGAAATTATTTCGAGCCGCTCTCCCGCATTTTTAAACTGATTGATTGGAGAAAAAACGCGGCCCAGAAATTAATTAATCAGAAATCGAGATGACACCGAGATTTCCATTTCGATATGTGTGCGCGGAAGAATTAATTTTATGCGCTGGAGAAATTAATAACGCGCCGCGTGGACGGACGAGACGAGGCAATTTGTTTTGCGTCTTGTCTCTGGGGGTTTAATGAGCTGTCTGTCTGTTGGTTTTTCTCCGTGTCTAATCAATGACTGTGCGTTATTCGAAAATGACACGCGCGATGATTAGCAAAGTCATCCTCTCTCCGATCGACCAAAATGATCGATCCCTGCTTTGTACTCGGCAATTGAAGTTTGAAAATAAAACAAAAATTGTAGCGTTAGCGTTTTCTTCGTGGCTATAAATTAGAACTCCAAAGCTTATTTTTGGGATTATTAGATCAACTGTTAATAATATTTAATAATAGCTTTGTGTGTTGACGTATAATGTATAATGAACTGGTGAAAGAAATATCCGTGTGCTTTAAAAATCCGACGCCCCTGTGAGCCAGCACGAGGAGGAAATATCAACCTGACATCACCTTTACAAATTTAAATGTTGTGTTCCTTGAAGCCAAATCAATATGTACATTTTTTGTAAATTTACAAAGTAAGTGGAAGAGGTAAATTTTGTTTAGACAGATTGAAGCACACAAATTAAACATCTGGATTGACGTAACTTCAACTCATTTTATAATTGAATTCATCCCAACTTTTGCAGTATTTTTAATTTCTTTATTTGTATGGCATTGAATGTCTGCATCCTAAAATGACGGTCTGCTAGTGCTTTATAACTGCAAACTAAATATAGAAATTACTCCTTACCTTGTCAACCTTCTTCTTGTTGACCTGTTGCAAAACTTGTCTCATGTCCCCTTCCGAAGCCATCCTGTTGAACTTCTGCGTGCGCTCTTTGACGCTGATTTTGGCTTCAGGCTCTTTTTCCACGGACGACGCACTCTCCTGCCGACCATAAACGGGTCCAAAAATATTAAACACACGCGTGAATGAAAGTACAAAAAAAAAACATAATATCAAGCGCCATAAATTGTCGCCCTACATGATGAGCGAAGGTAATAAAAAGTTGTATTTGAAATAAAAATAAAAAAAGGGCGGCCGTTACATACAAGAGTTGGGCGTGCGGCGAGATGACCGGCGAGCTACATGACACGCGAGATGAAAAATTCGCGCGCATGAATTAAAACGGGGGAACGATGATGCCGCTGAAAAATTTAGTCTTTTTTCGCCACTCACACGATACACGGCCAGCAGTTATTGGGGGAGAAGCTAATTTATTGCATGTGTGTGTACTCACCCGCACTATGAAAAAGACAAACGGGAAAAATGAACAATTTCCGCTCCACGATTGCAAATATGTGTATATCTCAGACCGTGGCACTGACGTGTACTGGGATGGTCACCGGCCAAAATTATACTGGACGAAAATATTGACTTCGGAATCAGAACAAGTGCAGCACGCAGTGGATTAAGTGAGGCTAATGAGATTATCACACATACATAAGAGCTGTCTTGATTCTTTCATTAGTTGCGTTGCACTGAATTTTTCTTCTTGGAATATTCTATTTATTTAAAGCATAGCTCGGATATTTTAAGATAAAAATATCAACACAAGAGTAATTAACTTGATATGTTTTGAAGTGAAAGTAGAACGTAGAAAATAAATAATAATTAGGTCAGCTTTTATTATAAAAATGATAATATATTTATAGCTTATGAATTTTATTCATATTATTTGATGATTATAAAAAGCAAAAATGCAGCTCTTGTAAATTGTAAAAAAAAATTGGAGTAATCAGCAAGTCAAATAGGAGATTTTTTTCTCATGATATGTAAGTCTAGTTTAAAAATAAATTAATAACTGCAGCAGTTAATTTTGTTTTACAGGTAATTTACTGCTGACGAGGCCATGTTTGAAATAGTAACAGTATACGGCTTTGTAAGACATTTGTTCCCTAAAATCTAATTTGGTTTCCAGTTTCCAAATCAGCGGTGAGTAGTACTATTTGATAATTTTTCTTTCAACAATAATTATTTTTTAGTTTTTTTAACATCTGCTCAGCAAATCCCGTAAGCTATGAGCTCACCGGGCTTGAAAAGAGTTACCCACCCTTTTTTGGGGTTGCTCCCTGGCCGTCTCTTGTCCTTGAGTTTTAGGCCTGAGGACGACCTCCATTGGCACCTCAGGCACCGGCTGCAGCAAATTCTCCTTGCTGCCAAAGCCCTTATCGCTGCTGCGCCTGCGTGGGGGTACCGGCGGAGGCGGCAGGCCCCCGTTCTCAGCTTCCTGGCCCTCGACTACGCGGTAGGCAGGCGGTGGCCCGATGTACGGGGGTGGGCAACTAGGGCTGCTTCGCGGCGATAAGGCCGGGGGTGGCGGCGGCCGGTAGGGCGGCGGCACCCGGCCCGGCGACTCCATCAGGTTCTCCTGCGACAGGGCAGAAACCGAAAGCAGGGAGCCACTGAACGACGGGCTGGGTGACGAGGGTCCCAAGTTCCGGACCGGGCCCCCTGCTGGCGACCCAAATCCCGCGGACTCTATTGGGCCCTGGTAGCGCGGCTTCAGGGTCAGGTACTTTTCACCATGTTCGTTTTTGCTTATGTGTGCTAACGTGTTCACGTACTCCTTGAAATACATTTTGGCATGAACTGAAACAAATTACCGATATTTTTGTACTGCAATTGTCAAAACGAGTTATTTTTGTATTGCATTTTTTTGCAAGAAATCAATTTAATTTAAATTGCAAAAAATTCCATGCTTGTCGAGATGTTTAGCAAAAAAGTGGGAGTTAGCAGATAAATTATTCAACCCAAATTGATAGGCACTCTGCAATTCAGGAATGGCATTTAAGTCTTTGCCCTTAAGACATTACTGATCTCTTGAATTGAATCGTAAGGTTTTTGGAAAAAATAGCTGTGTGCTTTTAAAGTGGCTAGAGCAATGCCAGTCAACTAGATAATTTGATTTATTTCCGCTGCTGGATAGATTGAGATGAGGTGAGAATAAAATTCAAATGTAATAACTTTGCTAAAATCTGGTTTCCACTTGCAACTGATTTTGCATACAATTTTTGTAAATGATTTTTGTTTCCACGAGCTTGAAAAATGATGCCGAATGCAGCCCAAAGTGATCCAAAAGCTTCAGCTAGGTCACTGTAGAGGAAGCAAGTTAAACGTAAATATGACTTCAGATTTGATTTTTTTCGGGCGGGATTCATAGGGAACGACACCAAATACGGTCAAATACAGCGAAATTTAATAATTAACCAAAACTCACCCCTGGGGGTTAGGGTTGATTTCAACCCCCTCATATTCACATAACTGTTCAGAAGGAATCACTTAGTTATCAAGTCTGACTGTAAAATACGTGTAACTAGTGTAATAATTATTATAATCTAAATTTGGGGCGAAATAGTTACATTTTTCAAAATTCAAATTCAAATTTCCCAAATATACGAAAAAATGTGACTTTTTCAATGCTTTTTTCTTATGAAATTAATCAAATTTTGGCAACTTCAAAAATAAAATATTTGCTCCTTTCGGTATGCAAGAATATCTTCGCGTTTTGAGCATCTAAATGAGGGGCTGAGGGTTTACTAAAGGGGAAACACAAGTTGTTAACTTAACAGTTAAGTAAGTGTCATTTTTTGTGAGAGAGGAAAACAAAGAGCCTTAAACCAGCAATGTCAATGTGCATTGAAGCTATTGGAGTAAAAGCTTGTCTTTTATCTTTCACAGTATAAAGAGGTCAGGTGATCATTCTCACAAACTTAATCATTCTCCTGACACTTTGATTATGTACGTCAAAAATATAGCTCATATATTTTTTATAAAATTTCGAGATAGATTTTCAAATGTATGATTATAATGTACGTATCATACGTTCTTGTCCCCTCGCTTTGTGCACCGTTATGCTCTAAATAATTTTTTAAGAGAATCGAGTCAAGAACACAACTCACAGATTTATATAACGTAATAAACTTTCATAATACCAGTAAACCTCATTTAACTCAAGTTTTAAGTAATAAAGACTCGTAGGAAAGGGTAAAAGGTGTCTCTGGAGAGTCAAAGGGCGCAAAGTCCACGTTGAATTGCAGAGAACAACTTGCTCCAAGGCGATGTAAACAAACAAAACAAGCGTGTTTAGCGGACGCGTGAGGCAGAAAGATGTGATCGGCGGGCAGAAAATCAAATACCTTTCGACTCCTCGTTGGTGAGGAAGTATTTGAAGTGGCGCACGAGCTCATGGTTGGTCACCGTTCCGCCCCTGGAGAGCATAAACTTGCGAATTGATAACATTGACAGCTC